>NC_090648.1:483188056-483488056 GCF_040937935.1 Hyperolius riggenbachi | reverse complement strand
TTATACTGTACTTTTAATGCTTATTTTGAAAAAGCCTGAATCAATATACTACTGAAAATAGCAAGCTGGCAAAAAAAAGGAAAATGTATTGGATGTGCACATTTTCTCTCTTTTAATTGTAATCGGGTGATTTTCCCTATGCAGTAGGATGCACAATTTCATTCAAATCATGCATTTATTTGCAATCATTCTGCGTTACATCCAATAAAAAAAAAGTTAAAATGTAAAAATGCAACAAAAAATCTTGCATCGCAAAAAAACATAAAATGTATAACAAGGAGAAAATTGAAAATGAAAAACCAGGTCTTGGGAAAAGAAACACTTAAAATGGTGATTATCGAAGTTCTTCATTAAGGTGCTGTATCGTGACAATGCAGGAGCTAAAGATCACTTGCTAAACACACACACAACAAAATACATACAATCATACACAATAAGAATACACGGTGCACCACAGTTTACTGAACAACACCCTGACTTACTAGCTAAACAGATATAGACAATAAGAATACATGTACAATAAATGTAGAATGACAAATGCACACAATCGGTTGACAAGAGAATAATCAAACAGGCATAATGTCATAACCAGATAGTCAAATGCATACACAATTAACAGTAGACGAGAGAATAATCAGGCATGCTGGGAAGTCAGGGTAACAGGAGTAGGGAGCAAGGAGCAGGGTACAAGAACAGGCAGAAGAACCAATGTCTAGATTCAAAAGGCCTACTTAGCACAATGGTCTAGCAAAGTCCTGTTGGCAAAAGCAGCCTTATGTATGCTGCAGATTGATCAGGTTACAGCTCCCCCCCCCCCCCCAAAAAAAAGTTCCCTCTGCAGGTCAGCTAAGGAAATGCACAGATCACAGTAAGAAGAGAGACACCTGCTGGTGAATAGTGGAAGTCCATACAAAGTCTGCAAATGCTGCCAACAGCAGGAATTAACAGGCAATCTTCACAACAGGCGCATAAAGGTCAACATCCTGTTGTGTTGTGGTTAAAATCAAGAAGGACTTTTGGGCATAGAGGCTACTGACACAATGGTAAAGTGGGGTGCACTAATTCTCTGCTACAGCTACCAAGGCCATACACTTAATTTTAGTAAGAGATTAAGTAATGAGATGCTACGGTCAAGGGAACCATTGGTAATGTTCCTCATATGTTCCAAAAACTTTAAACTTAACAGTCAAGTGGTGCAGCAAACAAACAAAAGGTTACATGTGCATTGAGGAGCACAACTGATAAGTAAATTAGAACAGTTTATTTTCTGTCTGCTAACGAATCTTTTATACATAGACTCTTTGGACTGTTTCATAAATTGTATTTGATGTATTATTGTAGTTTGAATGCATTCTTTGCATAATTTTTTCTTAATATTTTTTAGTGTTGATCACTCTGTACGTTATTATATTTTCTATTTACTGTATAGTAATAGTACAGCCACACCGCTGGCATGGAGCTTAATTTAATTTTCAGTGCACACATTCGATGTTTGGAATTGCTAGAGTGAAATGTTGGCATGGAAATTAATACCTTTCATTGGCACTTATCCAGTTTGTTTGAGATCTGGATTTTTCTCCAGATCATTTTTCATCTTACCTAAACAAAATCACTTTTCGGCACTTAGCAATTAATAAAAGTGTTAAGGATATCAAATTAAAGTTAGGCAAAAAAAAAGTATTAAAAAAATTTCAAGTGACAAGGTCACAATAAAAAAAAAATGAAGCGTCTGTAGCAATCGGTTGTGATTGCTAGGGCAATAGTTCAGAGACCCAACGATTCCCTGCTCTGGCCCTAGCAATCACATCCAATCTCGTCAGATGTGAAGGTTGGGGATAACGTTCTGCCGCATGCCCAGCTACAAAATAAATAAGGCTCATAAGGTATCCTTTTAATTGGAAAGGGCCAAAGAATATATTGTTATGGGTTTTCTAACTGTGGAACTTGTCATGTGAAAACTAATAAAGTGAAACTGAAAAAAAAGTGTATTTTCTGCATTTACGTCCAATTTGCATTTCAAAATTGCCTATAAAATAAAATAATTCTTAGAAAATATTACTAAAAGCCTATATTATCCTAAAAAACAATATATATCACTCCGAATATTTTTTTTTCCACCTACTTTTTGGTACCTTTTAAATTGCAGAGTGCTGAAAAGTAATAAAAAAAAAAAGATGAAAATAATCTCCTAGGAGAAAAGGTGAATTTGAATTGGATTGGGCCCATGGTATATTATAATTTTTTTTTCTATTCATAAAAGTATTAATGGAAACCCTCCCTTCCCCCATCATGATCGAAATCTCTTCTGATCTTGATAGCAAATTGGTACTTCTCTGTTGTTGCCAAGTCTTATTTTAGCTTGCTTGAATAATTCTGTTCAAGTTGGTTTCTTCCACAGTCTTGTCAGTTAGAATATTGATTTGCAGATTCCTTGCAGTTTTCCTCTATGTTGATGGAAAATACATGTACCCATGCAGGTGCATACCTCATTGCTCCAAAATCTATAAGATTCCATTAAAAGAAATCTCCACTTCTTCATTACCAATCATTCAGTACAGAGGGTGTTTGAAGAATGTTCACCAGCAGTGGGCAAAGGGCTTTTTTTGAGGATCTCTCATTCCCACTCTTCATGAGGTACCAGCTCCAACAGGCACAGAGAGCTGGTATATAGAGAAGAAGCGGCCCACATGACTGTTGATCCTCTGTCTGCTTAATAACAGCTCCTATGCTTGGGGGTTGGGAGTTAGTATATCTCTAGTGGGGAACCCCCATGCTATTATTTACTGTCAACAAAAAGAACAAACCGATAATGGCAGGAACACAAATTATTGACAGTTTGGGCATAACTGTGACATTCTTCTCTTAGGCGTGTACTCACGTTTGTTGCTAGTGGTTTAGACATGAATGGCGGTATGTTAAGTCATTTTGGTGGGACAGCAAATTTACACTGTTATAGAAGCTGTACAATGACTACTCTACATTGCATCAAAGTGCCATATCTTCAATGGGCTCCCATGAAAATATTTTTAAATTATTTACTATAAGGTGTACTCACTTTTGATACTGTATGTCAAGAATCCAGAAAAAAATATTTTCTTGATCTAAGTATGACGATGCTGTACTCAGAATATTGCTCATGGTTTGAGAATTTTTGGCGTTTGAGTTAGTGTGAAGGGCATCTCTGTATTTGGTTCAATGTAAGTTATTTCAACCCAAATAACCATATAACTATGTAAAATTGCAGCATATACCACTGACAATATCAAACAGATGCCCTTTATTTCTAAAGGGACTGGTGGAACCTGATAGCGAGTATGGATTTTAATACACTTACTTCCTGCAAACCTAAATGGTCACACACTTTTTAGTAACATAACATCACTCAGTTCTTATCCGTAAGAGTCATTTAAAAGTTTAGAAATAACACAGTGGCCCATATGCAATTCACTTTTCCTTGAGTTTTCTCCTAGGTGATAGTTTAACAACTTATCAGAAAATGCCTTTTAAGCTACTAGCATGCAAGAAAATACTTAAAATAAAATTAATAGTACTTTTTAACCAACTTTTGGGTACCTTTTCAACTGTAAAATGCTTAAAATTTAGTTTAAAGAGAAGATGAAAATTATCTCCTAGGATATCACTCAAGTGAAAATATCAATTACATATGGGCCAGTATGTGCATTCATTACATAAAATATTTTTAGCTTTTAACACCTTTCACACAAATATTAGAATGATCCCCACTGATTTCCTTACTCCATAGTTCTCTTATAGTTACTTCTAGAAGTAAGGTTCCATAGATGCTGAAAAAATGTATCTGAAGTAGCACAAATACTTAGAGTGAAGGACTTGGAAAAATGTTGGTCATACATTGCTAAACCCTAGAAATATTTTTTTCTTAGAATATTTCTAAAACATTTTTGCATCGGTGGTATAATGTGTTCAAGCATATTGCCTATTATATGAGTATAACACATTGCAGTCACCGCAGAGTTACTTTCTAGAGATTCAGTCTGAAAGCTCAACATTCAGTATTTGGTGGACACCTCAGGTTTTACGTAATAATGACTCACAATTATGAGAATGGCACACATGTCAAAAAAAGGATTACAAACATTTAAAGCATCCCTATGAAGAAAGGCAGCGTGAAAAGTATTCTAAACATGGAACCAAATGCAGAGATGCCCTTCATACAAAAGCAAACAAAAATTCTACTTTCTTAACGTGACAATGGACTTTTGACAGTTATATCTTACCTTTAATTGTTTTCACTCGTCAAATGTAGGATCTATACAAACTCATATACATTTATTAATATTTAAATAAATACAATATCAATTTTAATCTTTTTTCATTAACACAAAAGTTTTTGTTAGCAAAGAAGACTTCATTCCAACATCTTTTTCTTTTAGGAGCCATAATTTTAATACATACGATATGTATGTACATGAATCACTTGGTGGTTGTTTGATTTATGTGTATGTGATATATTGTATCTATGCTTCTAGTTTGCTAGCGTTTTTTCTTTTTTATGTTTCTTATGACTTGTCCTTCTTCCATCCACTCCATCTATCTCCTAATTGAACCTATACCTTATAATTCAATGCTTTCACATGAACCAGTGATTTCTAGAAAAATATTACAAACTAGAAAGGACTATGTTAATTTAAACTTTTTTTTCCCACCCCAGTTCTTTATCGCAGATTTTTATTTTATCCATAGTCATATGGCAACATTTTTGAGCCCTTGAACATGTGTATTTAAGGGGAACATGGAGATTTGTTTATGTAATCCAATCATTGTATGCAAACACACACACATACTGTATATATATATATATATATTTTAAACGGCACTAGACAAATTGATGAAGTAATGTGTGCCACAAGTTGGGGATATTATATCCAAATTGCCCTACAAAGATTAGTCCAGATCAAATGGAATCTTTAGCACCATGTTTTTTTATTCATCATGTTCCTTTTGTCACTACAATTATTAGTTCTATATTTTGTATCGATTCTGTGTTGTGTTGCCAATTTTATATAAACCGATGTTTGTTTCTTACTTTTTACAGCACCTCAGAATATGTTGGTGCTTTATAAATCAATAATAATAATAATAATAATATATAAATGCATGAGTACTGAAACCTGGTGCTGGTCCCGTTGCCAGACATTGGACTGTATAACTGGAGCCATTTTTTTTAATATGTGGATGGCCAGCCAGTAATTCAGTGTGGGGTCTAGTGATAAATAGGAGAAACAGGCCTGTTCACTTTACAGTAGCCAATCACAGCTACAGTAGCCAAGCACAGTACACACAGCATCATGTACCATACGGGATATGATCCTGTTTTTCAGACCTTAATGAGCCAAAGCATAGATTTATATGATCCTAAGCATTAGTAAATCAGGCTCAAAAAGGTCAGCGGCACATTTTTTTTCAGTGATTCCTTTCTGGGATTATCTTGAGATTAACACTCTGTTACTACCTAATGCAGGAAGGCTGACGCAGAGTGGCTGGATAGTGTAATGGTTAAGGGCTCTGCCTCTGACACAGGAGACCTGGGTTTGAATCTCGGCTCTGCCTGTTCAGTAAGCCTGCACCTATTCAGTAGATCTTGGGCAAGTCTCCCTAACACTGCTACTGCCTATAGAGCACGTCGTAATGGCTGCAGCTCTGGCGCTTTGAGTCCGCCAGGAGAAAAGCGCGATATAAATGTTCTGTGTTTGTTGTTTGTTTCTTTGAGTGGCTCTCTTGTTCCTCCAGGATGCACTGGTGCCTCATCCCATGATGCGTGAGATTAGCAGGGAACAAGTTCTCACGCGAGCGCCCGTTCACTGCAGGAGGAACGGGGAGATGGGCACGAACAGCCTGCCAGCTGCGCTCAGAGCTGACAGGCTATAAATATATAATATATAAAAAATAAGTTGTACAGCGCTGTGATCTAGAGCAGTGCTGTACGGAGGACAGCTCTGTCACTGGGCTGTCCCCAGGAGAGGCACACAAATGAGTCCCTCTCACAGGCTGATGCCTATGAAAGGTGGTGTAATGGTGGATCTCGGGGGAAGGGGGGAGGGGGAGAGAAATAAATAAAAAATAAAATTTAATTTAAAAACATGATGTTGCAGCTGCAATCAGATGCTACCAACAGAAAGCTCTGTTGCTGGAAAGAAAAGGAGGCTAGATTCATTTGGCTGCCAACGTGTATGGCCGAGTAATAAACGGTTACAGCTGCAGAGTGCTGAATTGTAAAAAAATGGCCTGGTCACAGGGAGGTGTAAGCCTGTGGTGCTTAAGAGGTTGAAATAGGATTTCTTAATTTTCTTTTTACAGCATTAAATATAAAATTCTTAATTGAATGGTTCAAAATTAACATTGAGCAAAGAATTGACCAAATATAGAAATCAAATCAAAGGTGCTAGCCAAAGATGAATTAGCCTTTAACTATTTTGTGACTGCTCCACGCTGATTGGCGTGAGCAGTGCAGCAGCCCCAGGACCACTTCATTCTAACTGAACTCTCTTCTCAGCTATGATAAGCAATAAGGGTACAGCATAGTCTCAGTTATTTGGAGCTCAACTAGCTAGCAGTCTCAACCAACCATCACAAATCACAGTCAGTACTCACAGTGGTGAAGGCCAACTTAGGTTATTAGTGGGCTCTGCTGTGCTTAAAAACAACAGGATTTCATAATTCCCCCAAACTTAATACACCCTCAATGACTGTATTTTAACATTTAATTCAGAGTTCACTGTATGTATATAGATTGGGGTGCCCGGATAGTGTACTGAGGCTGGATAGTGTACTGGTTAAGGGCTCTGCCTTTGAAATGAGAGACCAGGGTTCAAATTCCAGCTAGGGTCAGTATCTACTCAGTAAAAAGTCCTTGGGCAAGACTCCCTAACACTGCAGGGTGGTCTCTTGATTGCGCCCTTAGCGGCTACAGCTCTTGAGCGCTTTGAATCCAACAGGAGAAAAGCGCTATACAAATATTAGGATTGTTATTATTAAAGCGGAATATAACCCTGCATTTCAACTTTGCTCTAAAACATTATTTACAGTATATTATATGCAACCAGCATTTTTTTTTTTACTAGACCAGCATTGGAAGGGTTACACAGGGCTTTAAAGTCCCTGGAGATTTTTGCAGACGCATCCGAACTTGAGTTAGATACTTTTTGTTTATACAAATGTATCTAAGTGTTTATTGTGACTCATCTCTCTCACTGAGAAGGAGTTGGAAGACAGCCAAAGAGTGTGTAACATTTCTAAATATATACATATAACTAAATAGAATGTAACTATCTGAACGTCTGCACGGAACTTAAAACCTCTGTGTTTAACCCTTCCAATGCTAGTCTAGTAAATAAAAAATGCATTTTGCATATAATATGCTGTAAATAATGTTTTAGAGCAAAGTTGAAATGCAGGGTTATATTCCGCTTTAATATATTAGCAAGACCTATTTTTAACACTGTATAAAACATTCAGAAAACACACTTATGCCGCATCAGATGATCCCTGTCGGTGCCGGATATTGTGACTCTATACTATTGTATAATGTTTCCTCGCTCTATTAGAGGAGTACAGTCAATACCTATACAACACTCACAATCATCTCCATTAATTTGTATCATGTTTATGTAAGGATGTAAGGCGATCTCATCATTTTAGTAAACCTTCGCTCTGGAGTCACAATAAGCAGAATGATTTTAAAATCTTTTATTTGGTGTATATATATATATATATTTTTTTATTATTTGTGATAGACCGTAATTACTTTATACTTGGAAAAAAACTTTTACAGTTTTGTTAATATTCACAAAATTGATAAGTACATCAAAATTACAGTTATTTAATACATAAAAATTAATACCTGATGAATTAGAGTGCAAGTAGACCAAAGGCTAAATTCACTGAAGGGTTGAGATTCATGACTATATGCAAATTGTCCAAATTTCCTCACCTGTTCTGTACCTCTATAAATTAGGCAGGCAGATGCGAATAGAAAACTGTTACATTTAGGTAACATCAATTCTACAACGGATTCATATGGCTCATGGGAAATTTAGTATAGTGATGGTTTCTGATCATTTTTGTAACATCAGCAAAATCAGATATCTTCATATCACTGCGTTTGACGCTATAGGGCCTAATATTTTCAAACACATTCATCAGGCCATTGTAAACAATGTAATGTGATAATTCATTGATATTTATGTGCAATTAGAGTGAAGTTTAGTTTCACATTTTATTTAAAAATGGGTCTCAGTCATACTCAATTACCTATTTGGCTACATTTAGAGAGACAAAGCAGTATGATTATTTGTCTATGCTTTCTATGTAGACCTACATAAGAAGAGAAAGCACTGTGCTTTTTCCTTGAACAGAAATTAAATAAATAAACATATTGCTGTATGACAAGCACTATGGGCCCGATCCAATTCCCTTTTTCTCCTAAAGTTTTCTCCTAGGTGATATTTTCACCCCTTGTCATAAAATGCATTTAAAGTGAATGGGAACTGCATTTAAAAAAATGAGACAGATACTTACCCATGGAGAGGGAAGGCTCTGGGTCCTATAGAGCCTTCCAGCTCCTCTCCTGGTCCCGTTGTTCCGGTGCTGGCTCGCCCGTTAGCAGTATTTGACTAAATTAGTCAAATACTGCTTTACCCAGCTGAAGGAGGCTTCAGAAGTCTTCAGGGAGCCTGAGTGCTCCTGAAGAAGGGCGGCCCTATACTGCGCCTGCGCAAGCACGCTCTCTTGCACGCTCACGCCTGTGCAGTGTAGAGCCGCACGTCTTTGGGAGGACATGGCTCCCGAAGACTTCCAAATACCCTTTTGGCGGGGGATTGAAACGGTGGGGGGGAGCCAGCACAGGATAGAGAGCACCGAGAGAGGAGACGGAAGGCTCTATATGACCCAGAACCTTCCCTCTCCTTAGGTAAGTATTTGTTTCATTTTTTTAAAAAATGCAGTTCCTATTCACTTTAAACAACTAGCAAGTAAGAAATACTCAAAAATAGGTTTTATTAGTACTTTATCACTAATTTTTGGGTACTTTTTAAATTTAAAAAGGCTCAAAAGATATTTTAAACAGAATATGAAAATGATTTCCTAGGAGATAACTCTGGAGAAAAAGTTAATTGCTCTGTATTTTACAGAGCTTAACAGTCTAATGTACTGTACGTTACCTCCATTGAAAAAAAAGAATAAAAACGGATTTTCTTTATAGTTGTGGACTGCACAGTCTTTATCCACATATCTGCAACTTTAATTTGCTATGTTTTATAAAGGAGTATTTAAATGCTTGATTACATTGTGGAAGATATGAAAAGGAATGTTACATTGTGTAAAGCCTATAGAGGCTATTATTGTCATACCGACATTAAATGTTATAATAACACCTAAAAGAAGAAGAAAAATAAAAATATCTAATTGCATTTCAAATGAATCACCCTTTAGTAAGGTTTAGCCAAATGCCTAAATATTATTTGGGAAGGAAGGGGTTAAAGCCACTTACATCCACACTTAGATAGGTACGTTTCCATAATTTATAAACATTAACAGTCATAAGAATATCTTTAAAACTGAAGAAGAATTAATTTACTTAACAGTATTAAGAGCCAGTGCAAATTAGTGCACATGTATTTTACATAGTCAGGAAACAAGTTTCACAAGAGTTAAACTGTAGTTATCTTAATAGACATTTTTATATACTATGTAAGAAGCACTTCGACACATCAAACAAACAAATAATACTGAGATTTGAATACAATATGTAAGTGTGATTCAGTCTTAGATCGTCCTATGTACATTTTAATATATTCAGATTACCGAAACACAAAATATTCTGTAAACATTGATCGTAAGCTAGCATTGCACATTTTTCACAAACAGCTCATAGATCTGCATATCATACAGTGAGAACTGATTACTGAGGTAAAGTATCAAGAGGACAGATTTAAAGAATCTCAAAAAAATAAAATATTTGCCCTTGTCTCGGCAATCAAACACACTCATTTTTCAAGAAAAGAGGACTTCTGTATTATACGAGTAACATGTATTTCTCCAGTGGGAATAACCTACATAATCCAGCAAACATGTACTGGATTACAACTGTCTACCAAATGACTATAATTAGTGCTGATTACTGAAATTTAAAAACTCTAAAATTCTAAATAAAATAAAATTTCTGATTTTAAGAATGACTGAAATTCTACACAATTTTTGTTAAATTGGGAACTCAAAATGCGTTGATGTCAATGGAATAGTTCATTTATGAGTGGCTTACTGTGATTTTAAATATTAACTAATCTTAGAAATGGCCCAGGTTTCTAGGGAAGCTTTAGCAAACTACACATGAAGTCTCCATAATGACCATTCATAATACAAACCATTCCAGTGTTCTCCTCAGAATTTTTCTCCAGCCGGGTAGCCTGAAAAAGTAGCCGGGTGGGACGAGATGAGAGACTGCTGGACCGGCGCTTCTCTGCACAACTCTGCTTACAGCAGAGTAGAATATGAGCCGATGACAGCCGGGTGCTCACCAAAACTAGCCGGGTGGAGTACCCAGCTAAAAGAGCCTGGGGAGAACACTGCATTCATAATGCAAATTATCCTTTAAAATCACTGAGAACCACTTGAACTTCTCTGCTGACATCAAGACATGCTATAAATCTTTTGACAAAATCTGATGATATTGGTAAGAATCTGCTTTTGAGATAGGTAAGTGGATTGGGGGTTGTGTGATTCAAGCTGCCTTGACACAACTGCAGCAATGCGACAGTTTCAATCTTGGCTCTTCAGCAACCCTACTCAGGGAAGAATCTGCTAATACAGGACAGAGCAAACTTTGAAACCAGGGTGTAATACGCTGATACGTTGAGGCGGTGTGTCATGTGACACACGGTTGCCCTGATAACGCAATGCTGGAATAGGTGATCAGGTGAGTTTTAAGTTTCCCCTAAGTTACTGCCCGATCACAACTATGCAGGGAGAGAGGGGAGGAGAGGAATCCAGCCACCTGACGGTGGGCTGGAGTTAAAGCCCACATGGGCCGGATGTGGCCCAAGGGCCGTAGTTTTCCAAGCACTGTACTAATAGATCGAAGCATTTAAACAAATCCAATCCAGTTTGCCCACACTATGGATCATAAGGGACCACTGGAGATGTCTTAGTAAATCATATACTTTTCTGTCCTGCGTTTTTTCTTATTTTATAGAAAAAATTCTGTCTTAGTGTTTTTTAAAGGAAAGGTGAAATAAAAGGACTTTGGAACAATTTCTAACTTTACATCGCTGTTTTGCTCATACTCGTCCTCCATTTTCTATATTTATTTAATTGTAATATGGCTGTCCTGCCCTCATACTTGTTGTAGATGCACGATATACAGATAACCAAAGATTAACATTGCAGAAAGTTTATCTGATGGAAATAAAATTGGCATCAAATTCATCTCCTTGTCATCAAATACCTCTCCTAACAGATTTCCATTAATAGGAGAATAAATATATAAGGAATATATGCTTCATCTAATCATCTAAGCATTGGTTGTTGGTTTGGGAAGTTTATTTAAAATTATAAATACATTTGAAAATAATCACCTGTGCTAAATTGGTTGAATGTAACACAGGCATACATAATTCAGTGAAAAGTGTCTTCAGCATTTCAGCTGTTCCTAGTGTTTTTAGGTTATAGAATTAAAAATACCACTCATTTTTCCACAATCGCGTAAATTTTTATCACATAATGCAAGAAAATAAATCTAGAAAAAAATGATCCGATTCCCAGTAAGAATTTATTTAATTTTCAATCACATGACTTATTCCTTTCAAACTTTATAAATGATCTCCATTTCAGATAACAAAATACAAAACAGAATCAGTAAAAATTTTAAAAATAGAATAAACTATTAAAAAAACAGGTTTCTACACATCCACTCAATGGCATATTTGCAGTCCTTCAAAAGTTTCTGAAGCTTCCCTTTTTTTGTGCGGTTTTTGTGCACGGTTTCTTGCTGTGGTCCCCTCAAAAGTCAGCAATGATGCAGATGCTTAACTGTCCCCATAAGTCCAAATCTTTAAAATGCTGATGGAACTGTTCACCTTGCTCTTTGCACACCACATTCTCCAAGTAGTAGTCAAAATGAAAGTGAAAAAAATACAGCACGAGTTTCATTGAACAACCCAGAAATTTGGCAACCAATTATTTAAATGAAAGTCAAAGTGCTTTTTTTTATTCTCATCAATTTTTGTCTTGCTGAAGTTCTTCTGAAAGTAGTCAAAATTAAACTAGAGGAAATGCAGCTCAAGTCTCATTTAACAACTAAGTTCTTCTCAATGGTCTTCTTCAACAATGCCCACAAATATCGGGTCCTAATTGTTACCAAGGAATTTGGTGACCACTTCCTTAAACAAAAATGAAGCAGCTTTTTTCTTCTCATCCTTTTTTGACTCAGGTTGCGGATCTTTCAACTTTGCCTGACAATTTCAACAAACCTTTGACAATTAGAACTTGTTAACTAGGTATTCTCATCTTCTCTTGATAGAGCCTTCCAATTGCATCATGATCCCAAGTTCGATGTGGAGTGGAAGTAGAATAATTTCTTTCGATCCAAAGACATGCACTCACTATTTTTTTTTTTACTTCTATTTCCAATGTCATTCTCCTTGGCCAATCTCTTCTTGTTCAGTGTTGGCTTTTGTCTCGACCATCCCACTCATATATGAAGCAGGAATACATAGTTTATTCTCCTTGTTGTCCCAAAAGCATTCATAGGACTTTTAATTCCTACATAAAGCCCATAAAGTGATAGAATTAAGATTACATTTCTCGTACCACTCTTTCAAGTGTACTTCATGTCCAACAGGTATTGAAGCAAACTTATCGCCATTGTGTTGAAGCACTGCCCTTGGGCTGTGTTTTGACGAGTCAATTAACAACCTCCAATCCTTCTTATACTCCAAACTCAATATTTTCATCACCCAGGAACATTGTTGCAGTACATTACTTCAGCATCTTCAAAAGAATTTGGAACAAAATCTTTCTCTCTGATCCTGGAGAATGAGATACTTCATGCCAACATTTTTTTCCCCTTCAGCCTTGAGCCTAGAAACTCTGCTGAATTAGGAAGATCTGTATCCACACAGAATGGCTGTCATGATCAGTGTCATTAGGAATGGAGACGACCTCAAAGGAACATGGCAACGCTTTTAAAAGGAACATGGCAAAGTTGTAGAGAGTGTGAAATTTATGTCCAAATTACAATTTTTTTGTTTTTAAAGTTGTATCCCTTGAAGAACAAAAATAACCGTAATTACTGTTATTGTGATATTCCCCAAGGATCATAGGCACCCCAAAACATATTTATTATACCTAGGGACCACTGTCAAAGTTCTTCCATGCAAATATAGCACACTTCTTGCGGAGCCCATGACTTGTCCTGATCACCAAGTCTCACTCCAAAATGTGTGAAATAAAATGTCTTAAAGACAATGATGTTGCTCTACCATTTTCACAAGATCGTTCCCACACGTGACAACTATCAGGTGACATTCGGCAACCTCAAGTAGCCATTCGTCAGAGCACAGCAACTGGGACAGAAAAGTAAAGGATAAAACCTCTTCACAGTTCAGAATGACGAAAACAGCACTACTTTCACTGTATTCATTAATGGCCCATACTCACGAGGGACTTTTGTCGCCTCAACACGCGGCGCGCGCGTGTTGCGGCGACAGGTCGCCCGTGAGTATGGGCCGCCGCACGCGCGCGCCCCCCGAACTGTCGCCCGCCGCTCTTGTCGCCATGCGATTGAAAGTTTCAATCGCATGGCAACAGTCGCCGCCGCACCTCCGCCGCAACTGTCGCTAGTCCGCGTGAGTACGCGGACTAGCGACAGCAACCTCCATAGAGGTGAATGAAGCTTCCGGCGGGGGGAGGAGGAACGTCGGCGACAGCTTCCGTCTCGCCGCTGGTCCCTCTTCCGCGTGTGTACGCGGAGGGACCTGGAGAGAAGCTGTCGCCGGCCTGTCGCTAGCACGCTCACGTGTGCTGGCGACAGGCCACTTCTGCAGCCCGTGAGTACGGGCCATAACAGATAGATTGATTGTCCTTCCCAACAAGACAGAAAACAAAAAGAGTAGTGGGAGACTGTGAAAAATAAACAAACATGGTTTTTAGCTCTTGTTCGTTGATCTTGAACATTGCCTTTGCATTTATTTACACCTCCTTTGGCTTATTTGATTGTTGATAAAGAAAAAAAAAATTTTGGTTAGAAGAAAACTTCTAAATATTCTGTGTTGGTACAGTACAGACCTTCGGGGAATGAAAACAAACAACCAGATTGAATGTAGCAATTTGTAGGAAATTGTTACATGATGAGGAAAAAGTGGATGTAATTTTCAGATTCAGTGCCCCATAAAAACAAAAAGGTTCTAAGGAAACTTTCTAAAAAAAAAATTACATTGCAGGCCTGTGAAATTAAAGGCATATCCTATGAAGTTGATGTATACAATTTCGGAAAAGCCACTGGGAGCTGCAGCATGCGTAGCAGATGGTGCCCGGAGAATCGGTAAGTTGTTTCTGCTGCTTCGGGGGGAAAGTTAGTGTTATTTTAGCCACGGTTAAAGCCACCCCCAAGCACATGTATCCACATCAGGCAATCCCTGCCTGAGTTGGATACCAGGGACTTTGCTGTATGTGTGATGAGAGTTAGTTGGAACAGAGTGGTAATATTGTTTAAGGTATTTTAACAAGCTGAAATTCAGCTATTGGTTCTTATGCAGGGAGGGAATATTTGGTCTTATTCTCTTCTGGTAAAGTATTGGAAGGAAAAATTCAGTGGAGAGACCACAGAAGGCACAAAGAATATTTATCTCTTACACAGAGCCATACATTAGTGTGTGGGGATGCCTTGGTAAAAGTGGTCAAAAAGGAAGCTCATTTTAAAAAAAAAAATGCTACATTTATCCAGTATATTTGAAGATTTTTTTTCTTCATGTTGCCCTTGTGCAATGTGGTGGTGGACACCTATGTTCTGTACAGAGGGTGTTCCCTTTTCAGATCTGACGGGGAAGTGCAGGACCAGTCCTAACATAGTACATGACGATTTAAGTAACGGTCTTTGAGAACATATAACAAATAATAAAATATCACAAAAACTCCAACATAAAATTGGGTCATTTCCTTATGTCACAGACCATTAGCCAAGATCTTATGGGTGCAGCTTGACAAACATTTTTTATTTATAAAATACTGGATGGATGCACCAAAGAGGTATAAAACACTGCAATACTGGCCTAACTCCCTCTAAAGGGTTAGTATGACTCGAACGCCTCTATATTTAAGCGAATATTGGACTGCCTTATAGTATTTGATTTTCTAGTTTTAACTAGTATTTCACATGCAAGTCATGTTATAAATGCATTAGTTCTGCCCATATATTGCAATACTATATATATGGTTCAAAGCCTCCTTCATTTTCCTTTAAAAACTGACTGGAAAACTATTGGACATGGCAGAATACTAACTGTGAAAGATATCACCCGGCATGTGCCATCTACTTCTACCTGCAGTCATCTAATGAATGGACTTGCAAACTTTACTGGAACATAGATCAGCAGGCTCTGCAAACCCACAGCGGTCTTAAATGGAAGATATGCTAAGGGGAGTTAAGAGTCACCTCTCCACAACGATTAACCACTTAACTACCACAGGTGTTTTGCCCTTCAAAACCAGAGCAATTTTCATTCAGAAATAGCTTTATTGCTACTTATGACACTGAAATTATCTATATATTATTTATTGCGTTACAAACTAGGCCTTATTTGGGCAGCACTTTTTGCTGAGAATTATTTTATTTTATTCTATATGCATTTTGCAGGGAAGAAGAAAAGAACTGAAAAAAATCACAATTTCTCAGCTTTCACCATTGTAGTTTAAAAATAAAATGTGCTATTGTTGATAAAACAGACTTTTTTTTGCCCTGGTTATTACAACGTTTAAATTGTGTCTCTAGTACAATGTCTGGCGATAATATTTTATTTGGAAATAAAGGTGTATTTTTTTTGTCTAGAGTTTTTTTTTAATCCTATAACAATTACAAGCCTTTAATTTACAGTAATATACCCTCATGACATACATATTAAAAAGTCCCAAAGGTAACTTTTTATGTATTTTTTTTCAATGATGTAATTTTTTTTCATTTTTATTTTTTAACACGTTTTTTATTTTGGTAACTATGGGGTAGGGGTGGAAGGAGCTAAAAATAATAAAAATATATTTAGTTTTTCTATGTGAAAATGTTTTTTATTTTATTTGGGTGTAGTTTTACTTTTTGGCCACAAGATGGTGCTTCACTAAGTTTTGTGTTCTAAAAATAGAAGGCGGAACTAAATGTTACTGGTGTTGTTTACAGTCGAGTGCTTTTTGAATCAGAGCCACCAGAGACTGTGATTCATCCCTGTGAGACGTAAACAAGTAAGGCAAGAAAAGGGAAGTGGTTAAAGGAACACTATCAAAGTTTAAGTTTTTTTTTTCCAGAAGCAATTTAGGCGTTAGAAGGGATTTGTAATTGCAGATAATGGTAGTAAACACACACAAAAAAAACATCCATCAGCTCATCAGATCTGGTGTACTGCTGGGACAGTGCAGGACTGACGGGTGACGGAGGAGTTCTTCTATTTAGCATTTTATAGGCGGCAAGAGGAATTCTTCTTATCCTCTGCAGAGCCTTGCCAGAGATTAAAAACAACCCATGCTATGTGGACAGCAGAGGGACTTTGTATATGAAGGCAAATTTCACACGCTGTAGTGAGAGATTCACTGAATGAATCAGCACTGAATCAGTGGATTTCTCACTACAGCGTGTGAAATCTGCCCTCACATAAGAAGTCCCTTTGCTGTCCGTACAGCATGGGTTGTTTATTTACATCTGGCAAGGCTGTGCAGAGGATGCGAAGCCTATAATACTGAATAGAACAACTCTTCCGTCACCTGTCAGCCCTGCACTGTCCCAGCAGTACACAAGATCTGATAAGCTGATGGATGTTTTTTTTTTTTCTGTTAACTACCATTATCTGCCATTACAAATCCCTTCTAACTAAATGGCTTCTGGTAAAAAACGTAAACTTTGATAGTGTTCCTTTAAGGGCACTCCTGTGCCTATATTGTAAATAGCCTCCAGTGATACAAGTAACAGGACCCAGCCTGATGTCATCAGGCCGTGGCCACCTACATGCATCAGAAAAGGCTGGCTGGAGTACAGGACACGTGAGCAGCACATTCATAAGTGGCCTTGGGAGTCATTATTACGTTAGTCTTCTGAGCATTGCTTCCATTTGTTTATCTCTGCAGCGTGGAGAAAGGGGACTGAACTTAAGAAATGGCTTCTTTGGTTAGTTTTTTAAAGCTCTCCAGGGGGTAATGCACACAGACATATGCTAGCATGTGTCCTGTTATCATTAATTAGGCCTGGTGCACACCAAAAACCGCTAGCAGATCCGCAAAATGCTAGCAGATTTTGAAACGCTTTTTCTTATTTTTCTGTATCGTTTCAGCTAGCATTTTGCGGTTTTGGGAAGCGTTTTTGGTGTAGTAGATTTCATATATTGTTACAGTAAAGATGTTACTGAACAGCTTCTGTAACAAAAACGCCTGCAAAATTGCTCTGAACTGCAGTTTTTCAGAGCGGTTTGCGTTTTTCCTTTACTTTACATTGGAGGCAGAAACTCCTCCGCAATCCAAAATCTGCAGCAGCCCGGGAGTATGCGTTTCTGCAAAACGCCTCCCGCTCTGGCGTGCACCAGCCCATTGAAATACATTACCCAAGCGTTTCCACATCCGCAAGCGGATCGAAACACGCTGCCGAACCGCTCTGGTGTGCACTAGGCCATACCAAGGATATAGATCTGTCTTTAAGGCTAAGAAAGTTTAATTAAAAATTGGGCTTGGGTTTGAGTTGGATTTTAAAAAAAATGAGGCGTTAGTATACCAAATCCATAACTCTGCACATTTTACGATACCATTTATTTTTGAAAATACAATTTAAACAAAGTGCAAAAGGTTCTTATCCAAACTCATAACCAACAGAGTGCGACTATAATCTATACTTACATGATTTTTTTTACTGATTTTTTTTTACGGTTTTATGATTGTTTACTGAAGCAGTTCTAAATTCTTATACTAATTATAGGTTATGCACTGTTGTATGGCTCAGTGGTTATACAGTTCTTTTAGGCAAGTGAGCTTGAAAACAGCCCCAAATGCTGCAATCCTTTTTCTTGAGCCACCATTCAAGACGGGAGTTCAGATTCTCAACGGGAAGGTAACGCAAACCGCAAAAATCCAATTACTCAAACACACCAACATGAGAAGCTACAGAAATTAGTGACAGTCTTCCCCTCAGCCAGCTATGCGAGGCCCTTGCATAAAGTCACAAGAAAGACTAAACAGCCAGAAAAGCTAGAGGATCAGCCATAAGAACGTGAGAAGTCCAACACAGACACATGACCTGGAAGGGAACACCACTGCAGAATCTCTATCCACATTGGAGGAATCACACCAAAAGTCCACTATTTATGAACTAGGAGACAAGGGCCCTGATTTAATTCACTTTTACATCTAAGTTTTCTTGTAGGTGATGTTATTACACCTAATTAATAAAATGCTCTTTAAGCCACCGGCAAGCAAGAAAATACTAAGAATAATTCTGACAGTACTTTTTCACCTACTTTTTCAATAGCAGAGTGCTGAAAAGTTATTTTAAACAGAAAATTAAAAAAAATGATCTCTTAGGAGACAACTTAGGAGAAAACATTAACTAAGGGCCAAGGGCACTTGCAATTTAGATCAGCTCAAAATTATCATCATCTGTAGTTCCTACCACTTGCGGTCTACCTTGGATAACTGGACAGTACATATTGTTAAATGGAACCTAACAGTCTGTCATTTAGGCGTGTGTGAGGTTTATAAGCTCTTGATTAAGCATTCACTGGATGCTGTGCTCGTCTTTTTGCTTCAGTCTTGTCTGAGTCTCTCAGCTGCAAAAGGTATACAGCTGAGTCAGAGTGATCTATTTACGTATTCTGCGTTAGAGTTATCTGTTGATCTGTTTATGTTTATGTATTTGGAGTCAAAGTGATCTGTTTATGCATTTGGAGTCAGAGTGATCTGTTTATGCATTTGGAGTCAGAGTGATCTGTTTACGTATCCTGTATCAGTGATTCAGAATATAGTAAAGAACTAGCATGGCTTACAGGTAGGTAACATTTTTAAAAGGAATCAAACAATTGCACCATGGCACATTTCTCTCACGTCAGTTTTCCTTTAATGCTAGATTTGCGATTGACTAACTGGTGGAAATTTACTGCATCTATAGACAAGGAAGCCACCTCGCGGGCTAGTCCTGTCACTTTTATTAACAGTTTAAGGCCGTTAGTTTGTTAGGCAGGGTTCACACTTGTAAAAAAATATGTGCAATTTACAAAAGAAGTGATTACTGCAAATGCATTTCAGTGGCATTGCATTTTTTTTTTTACTTTGCATGCACATTTACATTCATGATTTTTTTCTGCGTTTTCAATTCGGATGGAAGGTTTGTTTTTTTGTGCGCTATGTATTCGTGCAAATGAATGAGATTATGAGAACAATGAAAAGTCCTATTTAAAAAAAATAAATCATGTTTTGCATGAAAATTCGCATGGGGTTTTGAAGTTACTTAGATGGATTTACATGTAAATTAATTCACTGGAAAATCGCAACACAGAAGCATATGTAAATTGCAAAAATATGCACAAATGTTTGTACAAAAAGAACTGAAAAATTGCAATCGCCGAATCATGCATGTGGAAAGTCACATGCCCAAAATGGTAGGACAAGTGTGAATGCTCCCTAATACTCCTGTTAGCATAAAAAAATTCAAAAAACAATATAGAAATGTAACACAATTATGAACAATTAAGAACATGATCCAGTTTCTTGCAACAGATAACAGTTTTGTAAAAAAAAAAAAAAAAAAAATTCTTGTAGCTCATTATTCAAGTAATCATAGTTATTAAGGCATTATTATAATATACTTTACGTACCCAATACATGTAAGTTGAGGTATTCTTGTCTTAGAAAGTAACAGTGCATACTTATCTGCTATGCCCTTGAACTGATTACATAGTGTACTTTGTAGCATTAATTACAATAAATAAACGAAACATTAAAACCATTCACATTCAAAGCACAAAATATGCAAGCATTAGTAAATAAATGGGAAGTACCATCCAAATGCGAGTTGAGGTTTCTCATATTTGACATAGGTCTTTAAATATACGACTGAAAAAATTTGAATGCATTTATACAATATCTAAAAATTATTTGATTCATATAAAACAATATGCAAGACAGACTACAATATTTAACAGTACAAGCCTCATTTGAGGGTATTTTCCCATTTGTAACAGCATAAAGTTTAGTTTAGCAGCAGCGAAAAGGGATAGGATAAACAGAATTTCAGTAGATATTTAACATGAAAATTTAACTTGTTAGAAACGCTACGTATTTTCATCAACGTTACTACAATATTACAATACTAAACTTGGAACCTTCAAATTCCATTACTATAGTGTTTTCACAGTCTTACATAATGCTTAGTAACTTATAAATTAAAAAAGGTGACTATTTGTCACTGGTCAAAGTACCATATGCTGAAAATACGTTTTAATGTTCAAAAAACGAGAACGTTAATGAAAAGCGGTGCTTTATAAAGATAGGGTATTATACCAGGTGATAATCATCTTTGTGGTGTACAAATGTCAGTTTATCACATTATTATTTTATATGTAGGACTTTTTAAAAAATAAATAAATGTCCCTTTTTCATGTCCGAGTATGTTTTCTTCCAGTCTGATATCCTATACACACCTGTGGATAATATAGGGGTGGTCTTAAATAGAAAATGTTTATGCTGTAGCAATAAAGAAGCTCAGTAGTGAATTTTGTTGATGTAATACATAAGTTGTCAAGCGTAAGACTAAAAATAGCTCAACGCTCAAAACAGATCAATAGTTAAAGATTAACCATAGAGTCCATAGAGGAGATGTTATAAGAGCCTATAAAGAGACATGGCATGCTGCTCCTTTCCTCATTACATACAAAAATATGTACAACAACATGGAATACAGAATAAATAAAGGGATAAGTTATGCTGGATACACACGGTGCGTTCGCGCACTCGATTTTCCTGTCGATTCATTTATTTCCAACATGTCCGATTTGGATTTCGATGGATCGTTAGGTCGATTCGGCATACTTTGCATGCAAATCGACCTAACGATCCATCGAAATCCAAATCGGACATGTTGGAAATAAACGAATCGAGCGGGAAATCGAGTGCGCGAACGCACCGTGTGCATCCAGCATTAGAGGTGACAAAAAGCGAGAGAGAAAGAGAGAGTGTTTGAAAGGATGAGAAAAGTGGCAAAGGAGAAAGTGGAGGTTGCGTTGAGTGACAAAGTAAAAAAGAGAAAGGTGGGGAAGGCTGGTTTTTGGATAGAAATGGATATGAAGATTTGCAGGAGAAGTGGGGAGGTGATAAGAGAAGGGAAAAATATAGACTTGGGGCAGACGGAGTTGGAACTACAGTACATATTTAGACTTGGATATCTGGCACAGCTCACTGTTGTGGTCTGAATACTATCTTTGATTGAAAAGGAACAACCCCACTACTGATTTTTTGTTTTTGTTTTTTGGGGGGGAGGTATGGATTTTAATATTTAATATTTTCCCTGCTATCTTTTTGTCTTTTTTCCTTTATGATTTTTTTTTTTGGGGGGGGGGGGGGGGGGTAAAGTTTGTTAATTTACATCAGGGGCATACATCTTAAATTAATATAAAGTATGTTTTAATTTTATGGCCTTTTCAAATTGTATCAAGGCAATTTTAAGTCTTTAGGCTATCTGTAGGCAATAGCGGGTAAAAGCAGTAATGGTGAGACCCACTCGGACATTCTAGAATCCCATGCCCAATGGTTATGGTTACTACTGTAATATACAGGCTCTGGGGTACAAAGAATGACTCAGTTAGCCATGCATGTAGAGCTGATTTAGCTTTGAATACTCTGAGAATGGACAAGTCTTATTTGAAATTGCAAATCATTATTCCAACGCCAACCAAATATCCTTAAAAATGCAAATATGAAAATGGCACAGATATCTTGGCTCAGACTGAAAAAAAGTTTACAGATTTCTATTTTTAATAAATTAGAATAAATAAATGAGAACAGCCATCTTTAAATTTGCAACATTTCTGCAAACCTTTTCTTTGCCTCGTAATAAATATGTTTTCCTTGGAATTCAAAATGTCATTAGATTTTTTATATTATTTAACCAAATGTTAAGGTAATAAAACACACAGAATTTTTTTCTTTTTTGTTACTCACTGGGTGTATACCAGATTTTGGTATGCTTTTACTAAACGAAGATTAAAAACAAATTATGTAGTTAAGTGTAAACGTGACCATATATGATTAAAATGAAAATCATTTGATTTTCCCAATTTTTCTATAAAAATGATAGGGTTTTTTTTAATATAAATTTAAAAAAAATTTGATTTGAGAAAAAAAAAAGATTTTTCAGACGTTTTCAATAAATCTCTGATTGGATGTGTTGGAGAAAAAAATCAGATAGAGAAACACAAAATGTAAATTTTTCTGTCCTTTTTTATATGCTTGGAAAAATCAATATTAGTATGGAATATTATAATTTTTTTTGTAAGTTATTTGATTAAGTGGAAAAAAGTATAAAATTTCTATGGTCAAACAAAAACTCAAACGTTCTGTATATGTATGTATAGAATTAATATTATTAACTATATATTAGAAGGGTAAATAGTAAAAGGGTGTGTGAATACACATTGAACAGATGCTTTAGATAGTATATCTCATATTCACACATATCAAGACAATTGTTGAGCACCTTAAAGAGACTCCGTAACAAAAATTGCATCCTGTTTTTTATCATCCTACAAGTTCAAAAAGCTATTCTAATGTGTTCTGGCTTACTGCAGCACTTTCTGCTATCACAGTCTCTGTAATAAATCAACTTATCTCTCTCGTCAGACTTGTCAGCCTGTGTCTGGAAGGCTGCCAAGTTCTTCAGTGTTGTGGTTCTGCTATGAACTCCCCCTTCCAGGCCCCTCTATGCACACTGCCTGTGTATTATTTAGATTAGAGCAGCTTCTCTCTTATCTTTTACAAGCTGGATAAATCGTCCTCTGAGCTGGCTGGGCTTTCACATACTGAGGAATTACATACAGGCAGAGCTGTCTGCACTCTGCAGGAAGAAACAGCCTGACACTTCAGTGCATGAGAGATGCAGGGGGAAAGAAACACATAAATGATGTATACAGCCTGCTTGTGTATGGATGTATTTTCTATGTGTGGACATACTGTACATCAACCTACTTCCTGTTTTGGTGGCCATTTTGTTTGTTTATAAACAAACTTTTTCAAACGGTTTTTAACCACTTTTAATGCGGCGGGAAGCGGCGAAATTGTGACAGAGGGTAATAGGAGATGTCCCCTAACACACTGGTATGTTTACTTTTGTGTGATTTTAACAATACAGATTCTCTTTAAGACTGTTATTAATCTACTAGTGTAGACAGTAGATGTGATAAATTCCCCTAAGTGAATTTATCCTGCAGTATACACAAATAACTCTGTTACTTACATATCCAAAGTAAACACACACAAATTAAAATTGAGTGAAGGATCTTGAGGTCCTTTTGCACTGTAAAAACAAGACTTTTTCTTCTCAACGGGATCTGTAAAAAACAGTCGATAAAAACCTTTCCAAGACCTGGGAAGTCAAAATCTGTGTACACACGAATGCATCAGAGGCTTTCTTCAGTGGACACTGAGTGTAGATAAATAGTACCAGAAATGCAGGTTGGTTAAAATGATTCCGTTTTGGGAGGGGGGGGGGTGGAGATTGGCGTTTTGACCCCCAAAATTATCATTTTTTTCAGCTTGATTAAATAATTTTAAAATCAAAAACAATCATCAAGTAAAACATTCAGGTTTCATACTTTTCTTATTTTTCCAACACATCCGATCAGATCTTTATTGAAAAAGTCAAATCAGAAAAACGAATAGTTTTTCCTGATTAAAAAAAATAATATTAATTTTTCAATACAATTGACCAATTTTTTATGGAACAAAAATGGGAAAATCATTCGATTTGGTTGAATTGCAAATGGCAACCTTATTTCAGATTAAAATAAAGAGTAATTGAGCTGACAGATTTCCTTATTGGGGAATGAAACCACCATTATAAAAAAAATCCTGTTCACACTAAAATATGTAGTTTTCTATTACTTTCATATTTATAACAGTCACTAGGACACTGGTTCTAAAAACTGACTCTGTTAGGTAAAATAATAAGATGTGGACGATGTAATATTTAACAGTGCTATCCTGATCAATAGGCTCAAGTTATTCTGATCA
The DNA here is from genome assembly GCF_040937935.1 of Hyperolius riggenbachi. Taxonomy (NCBI): domain Eukaryota; kingdom Metazoa; phylum Chordata; class Amphibia; order Anura; family Hyperoliidae; genus Hyperolius; species Hyperolius riggenbachi. Next base: position 483,463,561 of record NC_090648.1, on the reverse strand, counting down.
ACAAACGAGTGTTTATGTAGCTTTCTGATACAAACTGATGATTACACACTCCTTTGTTCTGATACCTTTACAGATCATCATGATCATGTAGCTTATCTTCAAGCACATTTTGGCACTTGAGATCTATATTCTCCACAGGTGTATATGAGGCTTCCAGTTTGGAGCAGATTATTACAACTTCTACCTATGCGCTCATGTACTTTAGGCCTCCTGATGTCTGTGTTAAAAAGTCAGTAAAGGAGACAGTTTAAAGGTAAGTGCATCCTCAGGGAAATGTAAACATTCCATACAGCGAAAGGGAAATAGGAAAAGTCCATAGCTGCGAGAGTAAGCAGTTTGTGCCACAGGCAGAATTATAAATAAATCTTTTACTTGAGGATTTTTTTTGCGTTGAGTAATCTGCATCCGATTTAGACAGCCAGTGAACTACATAATTCTTCTTTGATGGGTCTGATGAATTTCCTGAAATAAAAAGCAAGTTTTTTAAAATGTTTTAAAGTGTACCTGAGACGAAAAAAAGTAAACAATTTATACATACCTGGGGCTTCTTCCAGCCCCCTCCACACAGATCGTCCTACACCTGGATGATCCGGTAGATACCCCATTATGTTTGGCCAGTCAGTGCAGTCTACCCGATGTGCTCTTCCATGGTTGGGAGCATTATGTGCCTGTGTAGTAGTAGTACTGCGCAGGCGCAGAACGCACCCAGCGATGGGAGCACAGCAGGCTGCGCATGCGCCCCAACTGGCGAAGCGAACGGTGCATTTACCGAAGCATCCAGGAGGCTGAGGACGGCGGCGAGGGAGCGATCTGCGTGAAGGTGGCTGGAGGAAGCCTCAATTATGTATAAAACTTTTACACCCTTTCATCTAAGGTTTATTTTAAGTAAATAGCTTTTTATAACTGTCAACCTAGGTCAAATTAAATTCTGTAAAAACACAGTGAGGCCTAGTGCACACCGGAGCGTTTCCGCTGCGGTTTGCGATCTGCTTGCGGGTGCGGATCCGCTAGGGTAATGTATTTCAATGGGCTGGTGCACACCAGAGCGGGAGGCGTTTTGCAGAAACGCATACTCCCGGGCTGCTGCAGATTTTGGATTGCGTATGCGTTTCTGCCTCAATGTTAAGTATAGGAAAAACGCAAACCGCTCTGAAAAACGGCACTTCAGAGCGGTTTGCCAGGCGTTTTTTGTTACAGTAGCTGTTCAGTAAAAGGTTTACTGTAACAATACATGAAATCTACTATACCAAAACCGCTACACAAAACCGCAAAACGCTAGCTGAAACGCTGCAGAAAAATAAGAAAAAGCGTTTCAAAATCTGCTAGCATTTTGCGGATCTGCTAGCGTTTTTTGGTGTGCACTAGGCCTAACACCAGATTTAGTGACAGAAAATACATTGGTTTTATTGCTTTCAGTCTGATGATGTTCAGTAAAATCTAAATAGCAGTAAATAGCCCTTATGCAATTAACTTTTTCTCCTGAGTTTTCTCCTAGGAGATAATCTTTCAACTTTTTTAAAATTACCTTTCAGCACTTTGCAATTGAAAAAGTACCAAAATGTAGGTGAAAAAGTACTACCAAAATTATTTTGAGTATTTACTTGCTTGCAGGGGGTTTAAAAAACATTTTATTGTGTGAAAATATTACCTAGAAGAAAAATCATGAAGAAAAAGTTAATTGGATATGGACCAATGTCTTGAATAATTAAACTTCTACCAGTACACACAGTTATCCATTGCTGCCTCAGCAGAAAGTCCAGATTTGCTATATTGCTTATGTTCGCTAGCCTTAGAGCAGGGGTCTCAAACTCAATTTACCTGGGGGGCCGCAGGAAGCAAAGTCACTATGAGGCTGGGCCGCATAAGGAATTTCACAATCGCCTCTGCTCGCCCCTCTCACTCTTCCTTCACAGAGAGGGGCGGGGAGAGGCGGCAATCCATGCGGCGATTGATGTCAGGAGGGGCAGAGCTGAAGCTGAAAGCTCTGCCCCTTCCAGGAAATGCCAACGGATTGCCCCCGGGGGATTTGGGGGCTCTGCAGCCCTTGTTTAGCGGCGGGGATGTGGCGGATTATTTGGGAGCACTCCAGCGAACTTTAAGGAAGCTTTTGCCGGCGAGGGCCACAAAATATTGTATCGAGGGCCACAAATGGCCCGTGGGCCGCGAGTTTGAGACCCCTGCCTTAGAGAATCAACTCCACTTAAAGTGGATCTGAGATAAACTTTTACTCATTGCATAATTGTGTTCCTTTCATGTAGTTTATAGGGCATTCCTCAAGCCAAACACTTTTTTTTGTTTTAATACTCTAATTCCCTATAAACTAAACATGCCTCGTCCACAGCTTCTCCAGAGTGCCCATGTAACAAGGGCTTATGGAAGCTCAGTCTGGGCAGGAGGAGGAGGAGGTTACTAGCTAGAGATTTCAGAGGAAGAGGGGAGGAGGAAAGGGGAGTGAAGTTTTCAAAAGCTGAGGGCTGGAGATTCTATCAGCACAGGTATAAATAATCATAAACTGTTGAAGCTGTTTGCACCTATATTTGCTGTGTAAACTAACTAAACTTTAGATAAGATATATAGACAACTTACTTGTTTGTTTTTCATCTCGGATTCGCTTTAAGCTTAAGTTAAAGAGAGTCTGAAGCGAGAATAAAACTCGCTTCAGCTCTTATATTCAGCAGGGGCATGTGTGCCCCTGCTAAAACGCCGCTAACCCGCTGAACCCCGCTGAACGGGGGTCCCTACCTCCCAAATCCCCTCCGTTCTTTGCGGGGATCTCTTCCTGGTGAAGCCCTGCCTTACACGCTTCTGTCAGCGTGCATCTCCGCCTCTCGCCCACCCCTCTCAGTCTTCCTTCGCTGAGAGGGGCGGGGGAGAGGTGGCGATGTGCCGAGAGGCAGGGCTGCGTCCGTTAGCCCTGCCTCCAGCAGCAGCAATATCTATGACCAAGCTCGCTGCCAATTTAAAAGCAGAGGTAATTTTTAATAACATGAAACTGCAAAAAAAAAAAAAAACAAACATGTGCTTATCAAATTTTAAGTGTAAGTGGAATTTCATCTTAAATCTTGCTTCATCCATTCTAGAGGCTCTTTTGTGAGAATATTATATACTTAAGTTTTTTAAATGATTTTAACGACTTAAAAAAAAACCTATTACTAAGCAGATATCTAATCTCATAGCAGATGAGCTACAATTACAAAAAAAAAATACAGTTTAATGATGGCATTATTATTAGCAGTGCTGACTAATACAGATTACCCAGATAACTCATGATGAACCAGAACCACTAGGATGTTATAGGGAACTTAAACAGACCAAAAATCCCTCTTGGAAAAAAAAACAACTATCCTTAAAGAGGCACTATGGTGAATTTGTGTTAATATAAGCGCTGGATAAAATTAAGCCAGCATGTGAGAGAAGCTACAGTGACAAAGAAATGATTCAAGGAAAACAAGCAGAGCATTTTCTTAAGTCACAGAATCTTGATATCCCATGGATTCTGAACTAAATGACGTACAAGCAAGATCAGTTTATTGTCTTGTGGGGATACTGGCATGTCTGCTATTTTATCCATGCAGTATACAACAGAGGAGGAATAGACAGACGAGCTTTGATGGCCGATTGATAGCCTGTCAGGGTGCCCGAGTCCTTGACGCTACTCTGCCAGGAAGAGCAGCCTTAGTTAGTTATTAAAGTATACAGACAAGCTAACTTAACCTGCCTGGTGTTCAATTGTTGTGGCCACACGGCAGGGAAATTTTTGTTTTAAATTTATTTTAAATAGTGTAGCTAGCACTAGGCTAGCTACACATGTGCCCCAAGTCCCCCGGCACCGCTCTGGTCCCCCTGATCACCACCGGCTATATTTACCTAGCCACGATCCCGCGAGAACCGCAACTTCCCCGAACAGCTTCTGTCGTCGCTATGGCGACGATTAGACATGACGTCTGATGTCATCGAAGTCATGCGCAGGCCCGATCCTCCCCATAGCGACGCCTGAAGGCTATTGGAGAGGCTGCGCCATCGCGGGTTCCGGGGGAAGGTATGTATAAGGGCAGCGATCGGGGGGATCAGAGGGTGCCGGTGGCAATCGGGGGACACATGTAGCTAGCCAAGTGCTAGCTACATGAACTAAAACAATTTGTTTTTTAAAAAAAACACCCGGGGCCATGCGATCCCCTGCGGCTGTATGGATGAGCTGAGCTTGTCCATACCGTTCAGGTGGTTAAACAATGGGGTAGGACAGATCTGAAAAACAGACCTGTTAAAACAGATGTTCCACACAAGACAATAAACTGATCTGACTTGTATGTTGTTTAGTTTAGAAACAACGAAATATCAAAAGATACTGTGAGTAAAGAAAATGCTCTGCTTGTTTTCCTTGAACCTTGGTTAATTTTATCCAGCACTTATATTAACACTAATTCGCCACAGTGCCCCTTTAATATAACTATTGAATACAGAAGGTGTTTGCAATCATTCAGCTTTATGTGAGCAAGCAACTTCTCCCATGATGCATCACTGCTAAATATGAACATCATTTCTGTATGACCCTAAAAACAGACATACATCCCTAACTGCTAGTGTGCAAGCTATACATTTTACACAGCCATACAAATCCAACATATAATACAGCTATTTCCATTTTTTTATTTCCCATTAGTGGAAAGCATGGATTAATATGGCTCTCCGGGGTAGGGCTTGGTCCGAGTAATACATATATATTAATACATATATTTATTGTACATATCTTCTTAAAGCAAACATTTATTTATTAATGCTTATTACAAATGAAAAAAAGCAAAAACTTACTGGGGCATGATGATAGCCTACAAATTTGAATGGTTTCTGGTTTTTCACTGGTACAGTTCATGGTTTTATTTTCATCGTTCCCACAAAGTACTTGTCTCTCTTGGGTTCCATTGCCACAGGTCACAGAACACTACGGGGAGAACATGATACACGGTATTACTCCAACATATTTCAAACTTTTGCAAGTAAATTATATGAAAGTTTTCTTCTTTGGAGTTAAAGGATACCAGAGGTGAAACATATCGTAAGAACGTTCTCCCCCATCCCCTCTGTTCACTACCAAACGCCACCTGTAGCTACTTCCGGGTCGGGCAGTAGTGCGCAGGCCCAGCTCTGCGCATCCTTGATCACATTTCTGCAGCCAGGAGTGCTCTGCGCATGACTATATTGTGTGCATGCGAAGAGCGCTCCCGGCCTTGGACGCACAATCAAGAACGAACGCAGCCAGGCCAGCGCCTGCACACTACTGCCCAATCTGGCCGACTCTGAAGTAGCTGTGGAGGGCATTTGGGAAAGAATGGAGGGGGGAGGCAGAGAAAAATGGGATGAGCGGTGGACATGAGGACTGCCTTGTATATATGCCTGCTCCCCCAGTTTTTACAATATTTTTCAGCTCTGTTATCCTTTAACTCTGTGGAAGCACAGATAATAAGTTATGGTAGTACAAAGGGCCTGATTACACCAGCGGAAGCTAGTATGTGCGGTAGTGCCACCTACGCTTGAAGTGGACCCAAATTCAAAATACAAGATTTCAGAAATAAAATCTATTTTCTTAAGTATGATAATAAATAGCAGCTTTTTTTCAGCTGCATGATGACAAATATAAAATATTTTACATTTATTGGAGGAACTCCTCCCTTCCTTTCATATTGTCGGGGAAGAATCCGGCAGACTGGTGGAAGAGATGAAAAAAAAACCCACAGGCTGCTACTGATGATGTCACAGGGGAGGTGATCTCAGCTTGTGTGAGATTTCACATAGACGACGCCCCTGTGAGGGAGGGTAGCTGATGACAAACACACCCATGATCTAAAACCTCCTACTAAGCTCAGAAGTAATGGCTGCCATCTGTATAACCCTAGTTATGAAAAGAGAAGGGTGGAAAGCATGCACTGAAATGCTCATAGACTTGAAGGAGTGTTTATTTATCTTTGTATGTGTCAGAGTGGTGCAACTAAATATTTTGAATTTAATAATGGTTTGGTTTGGGTCCGCTTTAAAACTGGTGCCTGCATACTTGTGCTTCAGCAGAGAAAAAAGATATTTTGATGCTACCACATACTGTATTTAACAAAAGATAGCATAACTCTCATCATTACTAAAGAATATATTTTAAAATTTGTATTTAAACCTGGCCATTAACATTCTTGTGGTCTAGGCACATATTGATTTTAATCAAATCACCTAATTGTTATAAAAGATTATAGAAAAAAAATCTGATGCATTAATATGAGTGTTTGAAAATGGACAATTTTGATCATGTTAAATCCATTAAATCAAATCCCTTATTCAATAAAAGACGTAGTAGCAGTAGGGTATTGTACCGTGTTAGCTATCAGTAAAAGCAAGAAGTTTTAAATCAGAATGAAACCATTTATTGGCTAACTAAAAATTAATAAGAATAAGCAAGCTTTCGGGCTTGCAGCCTCCATCGGGCTTGAACAGGATGTAAGCCCGACGAGGGCTGCAAGGCCGAAATCTTGCTTATTCTTTTTCATTTTTAGTTCGCCAATAAATGGTTTCATCCTGATTTAAAACTTCTCAATAAAAGCAAATTCTGATTACTCTGATTTTGTCAGTTCAATTTTACACAAATGCCAAATGACTGCAGGTATAAAGCCTGGTACACACTTTCAATCATGATTGGCCAATCACTGCCCAATTTTACCACTTCCATGTAGTATGCGAGCATAGCTACAAAATCTGTTCATAGCATTCAAAAATCTGTTGACTATTTTATTGCATGGAAGGGATAGAATTGTTCAGTCATTGGCCAAACTGAAAGTGTATACAAGGCTTTATACATGTTTTTGTTGCAGTCATAGGGCTCGATTCACTAAAGCGTGATAACAGTTATCACGTGTTAAAGCTTTTCATGTGCAAACGTGCATGGAAAGCATTGTGTGTGCATGAAAAGTTTAGCGATTACGTGATCGTTTTTATCACGCGTACAGTATTGCGCTTCATGTGATAAGTGCGGTTTTCACATGAGAATTACGGCGCTTTGCGTGCTAAGCAGATAGAGTTTGGTACTGAAATCAGCAATGGTGCTGTGAAACATGTGAGTTAATACGGCGTTATTCACTGCGTGCAATATTCTTTACGCGCAGTGTGTAATTTCGTTACTGCTGTTTTCAATTGGACTATCTAGTGTGTGCATAAAAGTTTTTTTTCTGAGGGGGGGTTGTTCTACGCTGATCGCGCGCAAAGTTTCAAGCGGATCGCGTGATGTGCTGTGTGAAGTTATAACGCGTGATCTGCATTCCGTTCGTGATCTGCAGTGATATCACATGATACTGATGTTTATCACATGATATCCCGCCTTTGCGCACAAAGTCATTAGTTATCGTGTGCAAACCTTTGCGTGTGTGAAATCGCATGCAAAAGCGCTTATCACAGCCGCGATGAGCGTTATCACGCTTTAGTGAATCAAGCCCATAGTGTGAACCAAGCTTAAAGGGACCCCGAGCAGGTGATAAGCACAGAATTTACACTTACCTGAAGCTATCTCCAGCACACCGTAGGCCACGAGGTCCCCCCGGCATCCTCCTGGCTCCTTCCCTGGTCCCCGGTATGGGCTTCGGTTACAGGACGGCTTCAGCCTAAAGTCGTCAGGTCTGCGTTCTGCTTACGTGTATAACGCCATTATGCTGGCTATGCACCATCACGCCGGGCGTTGTGAGTTTTGCTCATGCACGGTTCAAACTTAGAGAAACGTGCATGCGCAGGACTTTCACGCCAGCCGGCGTAATGGTGCTATACACGGAAGCGGGAAGCAGACCTGATAACTTCAGGCCGAAGTCGTCCTGTAACCGGAGCTGGGGTCCGGGAGAGGAGCCAGGAGGACGCCGGAGGACCTCGCAGCCAACGGTGGGCTGTAGGAAGCCCCAGGTAAGTGTACATTTTGTTTTTATCACCTGCTTAGGGTCCCTTTAAGGCCTCTTGCACACTGCAAGCGATTCAGATTCAGATTCCGCTTTTTAATCTGTTTTTACATCAGATTCAGATTCCGATTTGCAGTGTGCAGGGAGAAAACTGCAAATCTGAATCTGAATCGGAAGTAAAAACAGATTAAAAAGCGGAATCTGAATCGCTTGCAGTGTGCAAGAGGCCTCAAGCTAACATTAACCAGGAAGTTGTTATAACTTTTACGTATTTTCACAGAGTTTATCCACTTGTTTAGCAAGGGAAAAAAACAGACAAATGCACACAGACAAAATCCACCATAAGAAGAGAAAACCAGTTAATAGTAAAAAAAACTGTAAATATCATACAAGTGCGCTACAGCTTTAATAGAAAAGTCGTCATCGACTCATGACGACGAGACTAGTAGGGCAGGCCCACCAATAAGGAAGTAATCGTGCGGGGTGGATGAACACGAGGCGCTGCGAGGCATGAGACGCTGATGCTGACAACAAGCCTAGCTCGGTGGCCAACACATGGGGGAGAGCCCATAGAAAAAAAATTTTGTGCTTATATATATATATATATATGTAAAGTCATGGACATGTGAGTGTGCATTTTTAATATTTTGGTTTTACGCTATTGGAGCCTTGTGCTTATATTCTGAGGTGTATGCTTTATGAAGACTCTGCAAGATAAAGCAAGCTGTGGATCGTTAGAGGATGTGGATCGCCTGAGAGTATCCCACAAGCGCATTAGACCCAACTGACAGGGGGTCTAGGGAAAAGGGTGAGTGCCCAGTCTTGAGGGTGTGGTGGAGGTGTGCACACTGAAACTGCTGCAACTGAAGTTGTCCACGTTTAGGCTGCTTTCACAGTGGGACGTTAAAGTCCCACGTTACAGCACCCTGTAACGCAGCCCAACTCACAGTACTGAAAAATCAATGTGCTGTTCACAGTGCACACGTTGCGTTACAGTATAACGCTGCACGTTTAATGAAAGTGCAGCATGCTGTGCGTTATACTCGTACTTTGCTGCGTTACACTGCTTGCACATGCTCAGTAATGTATGTCAGGAGAGGAGAAGGGGAGAGTCCGCTATTGTGTCTAGCCACATGGCTAATTAATATTCATTGCACTGTGCTGACGTAACGTGTTTACTTCCTGGAGCGGCAGCTTTGTGCGACGATTGACTGGCAGCACCACGTGATGCGGAGTGTTCCGATCACGTGGTCTACACAGTCTTTTGACGTATGCGCCGTTTTCGTTCTATCAGTATAGAACGAAAACGGCACACCAAGAGCCGCATAACGCGGCTCAATCTGACGTCCAACTTCAACACCACCATGCGTTGCCTTAGGGGCACATTATGCGACCTTAACGCCCCATAAAACGCAACGTCTTGGTGTGAAAGAGCCCTTAGAGCTTGAAGATACATATGGACTTGTATTGCCTGTATTGATCTTAGAGCTTAGCGCTGTGTATCTGTATGCAGAGACTTTTCTTTTAAAGCTATAGCGCTCTTATATGATATTTACAGTACAAGTTTTGGGTTTTTATAAACGCGCACCATCTTAGTGTCCTTTCAGCTCAATAGTCACATACCAGTGCAGTGTTTATTGGATAATAATAGCAGCAGTTTATGAAAAGTATAAAGGTAGACATGTCAATGAAAATAGTTCCAATAATACTGGTTTGAATATCTGGAGTATTGCGCCATATGAATTTTTTTTGCAATTCTTGGAATTTTTTTGGTATAATTTAATAGCACTTTTGCACTGTAGGACATTTCTGTAATGGGCCCTGAATATTGCCATTTATGATTTATTGTTTGTAATAATCATAAATTATAATTATGTACTAGGAATGATTCACATGATATTCAATTAGTTGAATTGCTTCTTTTGGTTGTGTGACTTTCTTGATTCAATTATAATGATGGTGGTTCCATTTTTTTGCAATTGTATTTATTGGATATGTCCTTGAATAAGGTTGATACATTGGCTTGGTTTTCTTTTGTTTTATGCAATTACTATGTAAATGTACACGTTTACGGTTTCCCTATGGGTGTCTGTGGTGTTGTTCCAGGGCTGGGACCCCCCAAAAAAGAGCTTGTCCGCAGCTCACACAGGTGCACCAGCACCATCCTGCTCGGCTCTCTTCAAAAAAGCCGGGCTGGATCGGGTCTGTCCTACAGCCGTTTCCACTGAAGCCGGAATGGGATGGTGCTAGTGTGCATGAACAGAGAGGCCCCTCGGGTTATCAAGGCGGGTCCCAGCGCTAGAATGAGCTGATGTACAAAGATGGGGGAAGCCTCTTTAGGATCCAGGGGCTTCCCCCTCAAGAGGTAAGTATCTAAATTTACCAGTAGCAAATCTCACAGGTTTGCTTTAAATAAAATCTAACAATTTACATACCTCTGACCATGGGCCTATTCGCCACTGGGGAGGGCAGGATTTATAAGTGCAAGGTTTTTTGGTTTCCGGGCGATTTTCATTGCAGTATTTGCTATGCACAGAGCGATTAGTGTTCTCACTTAGAGATTGAATACACTTCACAGTACGAGTGTGGTAGCCATTTTTCCCACATGTTACAGTGCAAGGCTCCCAGTCACCTGTGATCCATCTGTTAACAAAAACAAATGCTGAATTAAAATTTAGAACACCATTTCTTTACAAATAACGTGTAAATATATGATCAAACACTGTACATTAAATATGAGGTACAGATGTTAAAACATAGTACAGAAAGAAAGTCACACTAAATAAAAATAAAGTTTACAGGAAGGTGCAATGATGACCTCTAAATGCAGTAGATAAAAAAAGGTAGCATCAGTTGGAGTTGATAGGAGTCATTTGCTAGCTGATGACCATCATAGAGAGGAACAATTCAGAAGGGATGACTTATAAGGACCTTTGAGAGCTTGTAAAAGTGGGAGCATTACTAATACGTTGAGGAAGAGTTCCAGTGCGTGGGGGCAACTCTTGAGAAATCTTGCAGTCAATCATGTTAACAGGTGACGAGGACCTTTATAGTTCAGAGGAAAAAGTAAAGCAAGCAGTTTGTGGTGTATTGATGCTTGTGGATAAAAATAATTGTGGGAGATTAAATGTGAAGTAATAGGGCAAAGCATAGTATTTTGATTGTTTTGGCTGCAAAGAAATACAGGTGTGCAGAAGATGTTAAATGGGAAGACTGAATTAGTCCATTCATTGACATTTATGATGGACTAATGTGGAGTACATATGTTCCGGCCACTCGTAATTTGGGGCGCAGCCGAAAGATGGCTCTTCCAGCACTAGGTAATCTCACGGTATATAACAAATATATTCCCCTACAGGTCTTCCTTTCTGCATGTAAATCAGGGTTTGGCTATTGCCTGTAAGATGCGATCTTAGGGATCAGATTCTTGCAATAGAGACATTTCAAGAAGCACAATACTGAATAGTTTAGGAACATTTGCCTATATTTTACGAAGGGCATAATACAGCTTATCTGCCCTGTGCCCAGACATTCAGTCTGTGGAGGTATATAGAAATAACAGAAAACAATTTCAGTTAGAACCAAAACAATCCCTTTCCTGGTATCGAGGAAGGAAGCGCCACATGTGGCTAAGGACTTCTGCACAGGTGCGGGGAGCTCTCTGTACGTCACATGGTCCTATCAGCCAATTGCAGGCCTGGGGCGTGACGTGGGACTAGTCCGCCCCTTGCGTGGTGATGTCAAAGTTAACTCTTGAGAGGCTGGTATATAACAGCTCCACGGGGGCTCCAAGCCCACTTGCAACTACTTCTAACGTCTCCTAACTTAGGCCTGATGCACACCAGAGGAGTTTTTCTGAGCGTTTTGAGTTTTTATATCTGCTGCTAATGTTATCCTATGTGTCTGTGCACACTGGAGCAATGAGGTTTTGTAAAAAACCCCATAGCATTACATTGGGAAGAGCTTTTGAAACCTCTAAAAGCTCTTACCAATGTAATGCTATGGGGTTTTTTTTTTTACAAAACCTCATTGCTCCAGTGTGCACAGGCACATAGGATAACATTAGCAGCAGATTTAAAAACTCAAAACGCTCAGAAAAACTCCTCTGGTGTGCACCAGGCCTTACTTAAACTTTCTGTTACAGGCGTCTGGAGTCCATTTTGAGATATCTGCCAGGCTGTAAGAGTGTCAAAACCGCAGCCATTCATTCAGGCTGCTGGTGCCAAAGAATGGTGTGGTGTTGCCCATAGCAACCACCAATTACGATTTAACATTGCTGACACCCGAATTCTGGTGATTTTATCATAATAGGGGCTCCAGCTATTGCCGACACCCTAATTACGGTGATTTTATTGTAATTTGGGCTCCGGCTATTGCAGACACCCAAATTACACAGTAAATGCAGCTATAGCTGTAATTAGCATTATGGTCTATAGAGGCACCCACATCTGCAGCGTTGGTGCCGAGTGGATGCTGAAATTAACTTGTTATGTCTCGAGTGGTAAGAGCCTAGTTGATGGAAGAAATCATTGTAGTCAAGACAACAGATTATTAGGACATACAACAGGACTCTGGAAAGAGGAAGATATTTTTCTAGGAATGGCAGTATAGTAATACAGGGTTTTTTGCATTTCCTTCTTCCTTAGGTGAAAGAACAGGCACTTCTTGCTAAATATTGTAACTCTGTGTCACCGAGACAAACACTGAGATACTCACCTGAAAAAACAACTGACATACCGCATAGCAGGGACAAGAAAACAATTTTTTTGTAAGGGCCTGAGCCCACTAACGCAGTTGTGTTCGCTTCTGTCTGCTTTTTATCATCTGTAACATTGATGTGTTGAAGCAGACACCAGTGGCATAGCTAAGGAACTGTGGACCCCGATGCAAGTTTTACAAGGGGCCCCCCCCTAGCACTCTATATATAACAATTGATACAGAGCACCAAAACCTGCCAATGGCAACTACAGTGTCAGAGGTGCAAGAAGAGGATGGGGAACAGCTTGTTAATGATTACTACTATTCAAAGCATCTATAGAAGTGATTATTACCAGGGAGGGCCCTTTGCTACCCTCCTGGCAGACACAAATGCATTAGTGGGCTCAGACCCTAAAAGGCCTATTAATTCCACACTTCCAGGAGATAGTATAAAAGTGTATAAGTAGCCACAGGATTACTAGCAAACTAGAGTGCATATCCATCTAAGCACAATGGAATATGTGTAACGTAGGAGCATGATGAGGTAAGTATAGACATGTTATTAGTTTTCTTTATGTAGAACCCAATAATCAAACACCCAATACAGACTCATAGTAGAGATGTGATAAGGTGGCTGTTGGCATACATTTAAAGGATACCCGAAGTGACATGTGACATGATGAGATAGACATGTGTATGTACAGTGCCTAGCACACAAATAACTATGCTGTGTTCCTTTTTTTCTTCCTCTGTCTGAAAGAGTTAAATATCAAGTATGTAAGTGGCTGACTCAGTCCTGATTCAGACAAGAAGTGACTACAGTGTGACCCTCACTGACAAGAAATTCCTTCTATAAAACACTTTCCTAGCAGAAAATGGCTTCTGAAAGCAAGAAAGAGATAAAAAGGGAAATTTCTTATCACTGAGGGTCACACTGTAGTCGCTTCCTGTCTGAGTCAGGACTGAGTTAGCCACTTACATACCTGATATTTAACTCTTTCAGGCAGAGAAAGAAAAAAAGGAACACAGCATCGTTATTTGTGTGCTAGGCACTGTACATACCCATGTCTATCTCATGTCACTTCGGATATCCTTTAACCACTTGATGACCACAGTCCTAACCCCCCCTAAAGACCAGGCCATTATTTGTAGTGCTGGGCTGTACAGGCTTTTCAGCCAACCTGCACAGCCCAGGGTAGGAGCCCAGCGATCGGACTCACCTCCTTTTTTTGTCCCTAAGGGGACATGCCGCCGGAGGGGTCCAATCACTGTGGCAGTTTGTGGTTTTATTTTCTTCAGCCTCTAATGCGGCTCTCTCTCCCTCCCTCCTCCCTCCCCATCCCTCCTCCCCTCGGTGCTGAGAATTGGAACAGGACGGCGATCTGTCCTGTTCCCCCTCTCATAGACATAAGCCTATGAGAGAACGGTGCTCCCCAGCCAATCAGAGGCCGGGGATCGCCGCTCTCGTACAGCGCTGCGGCCCCCGGCAGCGCTGTACGCTTGTAAACAAAAGGGATTTCTCTCCCCTTACGTTTACAAGCAGCCTGCTAGCCACGATCGGCGGCTAGCAGGCTATTCACGGAACAAGCAGGGAATGATCGCGCATGCGTGCGGCGGTCCTGAAGTAGTTAAAAACGGCGCCTGTGTAAAGCGCAGGATATCGGTAGTAGAATATTAGTAAATTTACTGATATTCCACTACTTCATTTACATAGTAAAATATCAGTAATAATTACAATAATAACAATCACGTCCAGGCGGCAGGAATGGTTAAAGAGAAACCATAACCAAGGATTGAACTTTATCCCAATCAGTAGCCAATACCCCCTTTCCCATGAGAACTCTATTCCTTTTCTCAAATGGATCATCAGGGGGCGCTGTATGGCCGATTTTGTGGTGAAACCCCTCCCACAGTGTGATGTCAGCACCCCACAGCACTGAGGTCCTGACATCACACTGTGGGCGCCTTGTTGCATTGTGGGAAATAACAGCTGTTTCCAACTGCTAAAAAAGCAAGCAGCAGCTCCATCCACTAACATCACCTGCCAGTAGTAAAGATGTCACCATGTGATAAATGTCAGAATGTAAATCAGGGAGATTTTACAACGGGCAAACACTGACTAAACCATTTATAAATAATGATTGTAAAAATTAAGCACTTTCTTTATTGTTAATTTCACTGCAGTTCCTCTTTAAGTGCATTTCTGTGATATAACGGATATATCTTTTTGGTAATGTATTCCCCAACTGTTGGAAGGACTGGATGGTTGACTGGAGGGCTTGAATAGACTTGGGGAATGTGTTATATTGATATAATTGTGCATTTGCATAAGGAAAAAATAAATAAATAAAAATTGTTCACAGAGATGTGATAAGGCACTATAAAAGATATTAACAGTTCTAGTAGGAATTTGTGTGTTATGGTGAATTATGCAGTGAGACTCTTGATGATTTCCAAAGTTATTCAAAAACGCATTTGAGGTCCTCAAAAATCAGAGCCTTTCTAGTTATCATTGTTCTTCCCTTTGCTGGGGAAGGAAATTACAAAAACATGTTATTTACAAGAGGTGCATACAAGAAGCAGAGAAAGGTTCATTTGATTGCTACATAGGCCTTGACATTTATTTTATTTTTATTTAAAGAGAATCTGTACTCTAAAATTCTTACAATAAAAAGCATACCATTCTATTCATTATGTTCTCCTGGGCCCCTCTGTGCTGTTTGTCACTCCCTGCTACAATCCTGGCTTGTAATTGCCAGTTTTAGGCAGTGTTTACAAACAAAGAAAGACATGGCTGCTAACCAGCTTGTGATAGGCTCAGATGAGCTCAGTCTGTGACTCATACAGAGCCTGCAGGGGCATGGAGAGGGTGTGTATAGCTTCTCCCTATCACAAGCAGAGCAGCACATTCTTGCCTGAGCCCGACAAAGCTGACAAAGGAAAGAAGATTAGATAACAGAGACAATACAGCCACTGTGCAACTAGGAAAGGCTGCAGTAAGACAGACCACATTAGAACATGTTTAAGAACTTATAGGATAGAAGAAATAAAGCTGAAAATGTTGTTACAGAGTCTCTTTAAGTAGTGAAGCGTTGTACAGAGTGTATTGTCTTGTCACTAACCCCCCAGAGGGGCTCACAATCTAATCCCTACATAGACATTTCCTATTTCGGTTTCCAAGATTTTAATTTCGTCTGTGTAATCCAGTTTCGAAGTTACTCGTCTTGGTCTTGCATGGGGTTATTTTTATTTCTGGTTTTAATTGATGAGCCACTGTATTGTGTTCACTTTGATTAATGTTTTTGAAATCACTTAAAAAAAATCTCCTGTTGTTCCTGTGAAGTTCCCTGCAAGCTGTGGTGCACATCCGAGAAATCTCAACTTCAGAAATGTTTTTATTCTGTTCTTTTAGCTGAGCTGTAAGGCCGACGGAAGATTGTGGGATTTTCTGTCCATTTGGACAATTGTGATGGCAAATATTTATTTTGGTAATTCTTGCATTTGGTTGCTTTGAACTAGAGCCCTTTCCGGAATCTGGATGTGATTGTGGTCCTTTTGATCTGCCTGTATTCATTTGGTTGAAACTTACAGCACAATTACAGTCAGTTTCTTTTTGTGCTCCTCAGAGAATTATAACTTTTAAGAACAGAATCTTGTTTAACCTCTTCTGGACGTACGTGACGTACCGGTAAAACTATGCGGTTTTGTTGTCTCCACCAGGGAGTAGATTTCAATCACTCACCACCACGTGGTCTTGTTGCTCCGGGGCCACTGCAGCCTACTCACATAGCTGTGTGAATGTCAACTGAGATCTGTATGCCGGTCAGGAACCATTTTTTTTAGCTCCTGACCCTGTGATCACTCTGCACCAATCACGATAATCACAATATAAAAGGAAAAGGATGGCTCTGGTCCTTAGGGGGCCAGAATTGTTAGATATTGAAGAGGTTACAAACAAAAAGTACCAACTAGGGTTAAAATACTTTACTTTTCCTTTCGTCTGGAGCCTTATGGTGAGATTAAGTCAACAAACAATGAGTCACTCAGTTCTTTCCCCGTGAATTTTTAATTCACTGTAGAATAAAAGCTTCTTTACACTATGCAAAAAAAAAAGCGCAAACTTTGCAGGAAAGGGAGAGAGATGTTCTACTTTTTTTTTTTTTTTACACATGGCATTACTTCGGGACAAAGGTTAGTAGGATTACTAGATGGGCAACGATGTGTGTGGACTCACCTTGACTACTGCAACATCCTGCTTTGTAGCCTACCTTTTAACACATTTTCACCTCTCCAAACCTTACGGATCAGTGTATTTATACTTACCAGGGGCTTCCTCCAGCCCGATGAGGTGTATGGGCTACCTCACTGTCCTCTCCATTGTCTTGTTAATCTGGCCGGCCACTCTCGCATTTGTGCGTCGCCCACCACCGGAAGCGTTCTGCACCTGGGCAGTAGCAGGAGCATGACACCTGATCTGCTGCTTGCTTGTTCACTGTCTATGGCTAAAGTATTAGAGGCAGAGGATCAACAGGATTAATATTTATTAAAAGCAAATAAATATGGCAGCCTTCATATCCCTCTCACTTCAGTTGTCCTTTAAATTGCCTCATATTTTTATGCATTTATTTTGTTCACCCCACCGAATCAAAGCTGAAAGTCCGTGCTTTAATTGCATCTGAGTGGTTTCATTTAAGATTCATTATGGTAATGTGCAGAACCAAAATTAGAAAAAAAGTTGTCTGTCCAAATAGTTATGGACCTAACTGTAGTTTCTGAAGAAATGCTCTTCTCTGTGTTCTTTGTTTGTTTGGCCAGATGAAAGAATCTAATTAGTTCTTATAAGCAACTGTGAATAGACTGCAGGAGAGCTCTGCCAAGGCAGCTCTCCCCATACAGTAAACACTGAAACATAACCCTTTGAGTGCTCTCTGCAACAGTGAAGGCAAGTTTAACTTCAGTTTTTTTGTTTTTTTTTTTGTTCTTTTTTTTTTAAGATTTCCATAAACTGTAAAGACAATTTTTTTTATCATAAAGGTTATCGTGCTTTGGCTAATCTTTTAGAACAGAGAGGAAATTCAGAATTTAGTTCCACTTTAACTATATCTTTACAATGCACCTCTTCAAACATGCTGTGTCAATCCCTATCCAGAAACAGAAAATACACATCTGTCTCCCCCCTATACTCGTTGTCAAAGAACCTCCTGCCAAGTCTGTTATAATTTCAACTTACCTAGCATCTCCACCCTCTCTTATATAGATAGTATGCTTACAAGTTTATCTCATGTCACACGTCAGTTCAGGTACACGTCAAACAGTCCTACAAGAATAATTTGTGTAAAAGAAATGCCTCTTATATCAGAGCCCTGCTTTCCCAGTCTGTGACAGATTGCAGGACTGTACCATGTAGATAGGTGGCACTTCCCTGTCATTATTCACAGAGGAATAATATATTGTTTGTTTTTGCCCTGCGCTTACAGATCACATAAGAACAGCCAAGAGATTTTTCAACTACAGAGAGAAGGATCCACACGTTATTTCTGTTCTTGGGTGCTTACAACTATCATTTAGAATGAGCTCTTCCTGGCTGTGTTTACTTTAGAACTGCATGAAGCAGATACACAATAAGAGATAATAGTTACATAGTTATTTTGTTATTTTGGTTGAAAAAAGACATACGACATAGATAATAATAATAATAAGAGGCACACAGAGCCCAGAGCTGATGAGTTATCTTCACACTATTTACATGCTTTGATGCCATAACTCTGCTTTTTGCTTTTCTGAAGACATTTCAGCCACAGGATTACAGCCAGTGAGGACTGTCTCTGTATGCTGGATGTGCTTGCTACAGTCCTATATAGTAATGCCCACAGATAAAACTGTTCCCCGTAAATGTCATATTTTCTTCACATAAGCTATGAAAAGGTGAAAGAAGCTATGACTAAGGAGCAATGCCTGCTCCAATACGTGTGAGCTTTTTCGCTTTGTGTCCACAGATGTCACAATAAAGATTGGACTTTTACTCGTTGGTCGATTGGACTTTGGAACACAGTGTAGCAGTGTATCAATTGGACTTTTTAACATGGTGTAGCGTAATATCCATTCTCTACAAGTTGAAAAAAGGACTTTGTATTGCTATTTGCTAGTAATTACTAGACATGTATGTGGCATTTAGAATTTCAGTTAACTTTGATAGTTGTCCTTTGAAGTCGATCACCAATTCCACCAACTCATTTCATTTGTACACATAATTGGTAGACAGTTTATATAATCCACGCAGGCGGAAACTTACACAGGCTGTGAACACTCTTGAAGATTACACGTTCTTCGTATGGGTTTTATCTTTGGAATACCTTCACACATCAATTTGTTTACCATTTTCTGGTCTGCTTTCCTGCGACAACCATATTTTGTAAACTGATAACCTACAAAATATTAGAATATACTTTTTAATTTACTGGTCATGTTGTATGAAAATATAGTACAACAGGCTTTGCAACTAACTATAAAGAAGCAATACGATAGTTAGGTTTGAGATTCTGTATAAGCTGTTTGCTGCTATATGCATTTCCTTTTAAAGTGGACCCAAATTAAAAATACAACATTTCAGAAATAAAATCTATTTTCTAAATTATAATAATGTATAGCAGCCTTTTTTCAGCTGCATGATGACAAATATAAAATATTTTACATTTATTGGAGGAACCCCTCCCTTTGCTTTCATATTGCTGGGACAGAATTCGGCAAACTGGTGGACTAGAAGGTGTCCAGCAAAGGAGGAATTGCTAATGGCTGCCACCTGTATAACCCTAATTATGGCAAAGAGAAGGGTGGAAAGCATGCACTGAAATGCTCATAGGCTTGAAGAAGTGTTTATCTTTGTATGTGTCAGAGTGGTGCAACAAAATTTTTTTAATTAAAAAAATGTTTGGTTTGGGTCCGCTTTAAGCAATACCAGTTGCCTGGCAGTCCTGCTTGTCTATTTGGCTGCAGTAGTGCCTGAATCACACCAGAAACAAGCAGCTAATCTTGCCAGATTTAACTAAAATGTCAGAAACACCTGATCTGCTGTATGCTTGTTCAGGATCTATGGCTAAAAGTATTAGAGGCAGAGGATCAGCAGGATAATCAGGCAACAAGTATTGTGTAAAAGGAAATACATATGGTAACCTCCATATATCTCTTACTTCAGTTGTCCTTTAACTTACAAATGCTAGAGGGGAAGGCTTGCATTACTTAATGTTATTATATTAATGTACTAGCCGTGGCACATGTCACCATAATATGATGTCATGCTGATAAGTTTGCATCTTTGAAACATTTGACATATTGACAAGCCAGCCACACAATTATGTTTTTTTTAATACCAGGAAAAAAAATATTTCATTTTTTTTACTTAGTTTTGAAGGATGTCTGATGCTAAAAATACAAATACTCCCTTTCTTGCAAGCATCAGATAGTCGCACCATAGATTCAAGCCATGCAGTGAATATCACTCAAAACGATCAAATAACTTGAAAAATCAAACCAATTTATACAGGTTTTCAAAAAATAAAAAAAAAAATAGATTGACTAACTCAGCTTTTGTATTTTTCAATCTAAGTCTTTTTCTCCATTGAAAAAAAAAATGTTGTCAGTTTAATGCTACGTACACACATGCAACAACGATCGTTCGTTGAGGACGAACAAACTTTTAATTGATGAAAGAACAACCTAAGTAAAGTTAGTTTTAAAATGTGTGTAACGATCTGATCGTTAGAACTAACGTTACATCACGTAAAGCAACTATTGCGCTTGTGCATACAAATGAGAAGTTTCATGGAGAAATAGCGAAATGCGCTTGTCAAGCCTATTACGAACGACCGTTTCCAACGATGTACTACTTTTGCAAACGATCGTCGTTGGTAAAAATCCGCCAAGCTAGATCGTTCGTTTTTAACGATCTAGCTCGTCCGTCGTTAGACTTAATGATCGTTGGTTGCTTTTTTTTTTTAAACGATCATCGTTTGAAATGATTGGGGAACGATCATTTCAAACGACTATAGTCGCATGTGTGTACGCAGTCTTACTATACAACTGATCATTTTTATTGTAAACATGGGAAGATTGATCAATTTGGTTGAATCTCGTATGACCACCTTGAGGCAAAGCAGGAAAAAAAGGCGCCGCGGGTCTGTGGAATAAGGGGGGCCGGCACACATGGCAATGATCAAAGCCACAAATTAGCAGCAATGGCTGAAGTAGAGGGAGGCATCATTAGAGGGAGGCATCGGCAGAGGGTAGAAAGAGGTTGAGCAGCTATGCATCAGTAGAGGGAGGTTTCCATGAGAGAGTAGGATTGGTAAAATATTGGTAAAGATTACAAATATTTTACCATCAGAATAAAGTAGTAGAATACTGGCAATTTTACCAATATTCTATTGGTGGCTATCTCCGGTACCCTTTCTACCCGATGCCTTTATTACATGTACGGCCTAGAGGGTGTCAGGTTCCTAACCGGTGGAGCATTTCCTGCGTTGCTAAAGTTCCAAAAATAAACGAAATACACCTATTGGCACCTGTCTAGTTTTCTCATGTTTGTTAATCACTAAAATGAAAGAAAAAAAATGATTACCTCCCCCACAAGGCTTGGAACAATGAGACCATTTCTTCAAAGCCCATTCGTATGCTACAATATCCATTTCCGGAACGTAGTTGTCACCTACATTTAAGACATCTTCATGTATCATGTATTTGTAAAACATGGATATTTTTTTGTTGCCATGGGGAATTACCTAGAAATGAAAACAGTATTTTGGTATTGCACAGTGGTAGATAAGCACCATAAACACGTTTCCAATACTTAACCACTTCCCAACTGAGGGGTTTTACCCCCTGACCACCAGAGCAATTTTTTACCTTTCAGCACTCCTTCCATTCATTCGTCTATAACTTTATCATTACTTATCACAATGAAATGAACTATATCTTGTTTTTTTCACCACCAATGAGGCTTTCTTTAGGTGGGACATTATGCCAAGAATTATTTTATTCTAAATGTGTTTTAATGAGAAAATAGGAAAAAATGTGGGAAAAAATTATTATTTTTCAGTTTTCGGCCGTTATAGTTTTTAAATAATGCATGCTACTGTAATTAAAACCCATGAAATTTATTTGCCCTTTTGTCCCGGTTATAAAACCGTTTGAATTATGTCCCTATCACAAGGTTTGGCGCCAATATTTTATTTGGAAATAAAGGTGTGTTTTTTTCAGTTTTGCATCCATCCCTAATTACAAGCTCATAGTTTATAAAGTAACAGTGTTATACCCTCTTGACAAATATTTAAAAAGTTCAGTACCTAAAGTAACTATTTATGTATTTTTTTTAATTGTAATTTTTTTTTTATTACAAAAAAAAAAAAAAATTGGGGGAGTGTGGGAGGTAAGGAGTTAATTTTTTGTGTAAAACTAATGTATTTGTATGTGAAAAATGCTCTAGGGTGTAGTTTTACTATTTGGCCACAAGATGGCAACAGTAACTTTTTGTTTAATGCGAAGTACTAGGAGGCTGGGAAAGTTTTTTTTTTCTTCACAATGATCGTGCTGCTTATCGGAGAAGCAGCGGATCATTGCGAGGCTTAGATCAATGAACGGGAATGGATTTTCCCGTTCATTGATCTCCGGGCGAGATCTCCGGTCTTTAAGTTAACTCTTCAATCCTTAAAATAACTCCAGAGTTAAAGACAGGCTGTTTATTAACTGCATGTGAAAATAACTACAGAGGAGGTAAATTAACTACAGAGGAGGTAAAATAACTACAGAGGAGGTAACTTAAGGAGTGAAGAGATAAGATAACTCTCTCTTATGTGGAGGTAAGTTTTCTCTTGCCTTATTATCTCCAGCATGATCTTAGTGAATTGAGGCCTATGTCTCATGCTCCATGTCATCTCCTTGCAACCAAAAAGATGGCTGCCCTCATGAAATCAAATTTGCCTGTTCTTTTAAAACAGGGTGGGTAAGAGATTATATTACCTATCTATTTTAATTAACATAACTAATGTAGCTTAATGACAGTATGTTTTGTGTAGGCTGAAGTTCTCTTTAAATATTTTTTGTAACATTATGTTTTTCATCTGAGCAAATAATCAAATGTTGCTTGTTTTTTGGGGGACAAAAATGGTACAAATTTATTCTGGCAGCACTTCGGCCGTACAGTGGTGGGCCTCCTTCCTTATTATTCTATTTAGTTCATTAAAAGTCACTTAGTTTATTATCTTTAAAAGAATTGAGGATTCTAAATATTCAGTTCAGTTAACTAATTGGAGATTCAAAAATACTTTCCAGGAGTACCCTTTCAGCTCAGTATAGTAGCCAGATAGCGCAGGGAGAGAGTCCAAACTAAGTACCTTTAAAGCCAAGGGTTTTTTTTATTGTTTTACTGATCTGACTAATGAGAATCCTCCTAAAGCTTCGTACCCACGCAGTGATATTTACAGCGATGTAACCCAACATCGGGGGAACATCGTTTAACATAAGCAAGCTAATCGATGTTGCCCCCCACAGCGATCGCACTTTGTTAAGCAACGGACAGGATCATTAGGATCCCAACAACTCCGTGCAAAGTACTACCATAACTTATTTCCCGTTCGCACCCGTCGTGTAATCGTATGAAGCTGCGAGCAGGAAGAAATGTCAATTAAAAGGACACTAAGCTCAACTAAAAAATGAAAATAGTACTCACCTGGGGCGCATGCGCGCTTTAATCGCACGTACGCAGTACTTTCATGCCAGACGCCGTGAGGCGGCCAGCGTGGCGATGTCAGCCGCGTCATAAGCGGAAGAAGGAACCCGACACTCGGCCAAGTGTCGCCAGGCTACCGCCGGGCAGCCATTCCGGAGCGGGGACTAGGAGAGGAGCCAGGACGCCGTCGTGGGACCTCCTGACCAGCACTGGGCTGGAGAAAGCCCCGGGTGAGTACTATTTTCATTTTTAAGTTGAGCTTGGAGTCCCTTTAACAACCGTCGTTAAGGGGACGTCGGATGGTGAGTCGGATGGTGAGTCCATAACTTTATAAAGGCTTTTGTACTGATCTGTTGTGGGATATCTGGGGTAGAAATATTCCTTTAGTCATCAAATTATTTTAACATAATCCGCTGTCTGAAAAGATGCAAAAGTGGACCACAACAGACGTGTGAAAAGGTCCTAGAAAAGCATGGGCAATTTCTAAATGTCTGTTGACTACTGTGGTAAAATGCAGTGAAGTGGATGATGTCATGAATTAGCTTTCCAACATGAACAAATGCATATATTAAAGAGTACCTAAGGTAAAAATGACAGGCTCTATCTTAATGTTGACAGATTGGAGGAGTCGCAGGGTAAATGTTTACCTATATCTACCTGTCTGACATCTTCAGGTCACAGGTGACACTCCAACCCCACCCTTGGCAGTGCAGTCACTGCCATGTTTCCAAAGACTGCTAATGCTCTTTAGAAACCTCTGCCTACATTGCTGTAGTCCCCACCTCAGCATCAAACAATTAGGTAGTGGCTGGTGAACTGGGGTTAAGCCGCAGCAATGCAGTTGGGTGTGGCCAGAGTCTCGACAGTGATTTAAAAAAATGACCAGATCTCATTCTCCATTCTAAATGTTATTTTCTACTTACAAATTCTAACAAATGGAGCTCCAAACATGGTTTACAATATTCCTTCGTAATATTACACATTTTCTTGCAAAAATAAAACCAAAAAAATGAAAGCTCTAAAAGATTTTTCTTGCATACCAATAGTTGATTCATATACATTTGTATGACAAACTTCAAATTTGCATGCATATTTTAGGCTCTGTAGTATGGCAGCCTCAGCTCTTGGCTTTCGGACATTACCTCCCCATTCTTCCAGAACCTGTATGAGCCAAAACCAATTCCGGTTAGAACCCCCCCCCTCCCCTTTGGTACTTGGCAAAATAAAGGATTCTGATTCTGAAATTTGCATTTCCATTAACTTTAATTTGGCATTTCCATTAACTTTCATGACATGTGATTTGCACAGCCTACACAAAAAATTGCAGCACTGCCCATTTTAAAAAACACAGAAAAATAATTTCCAAAAAGTCACATGAAAATACAATTTCAATGCAATGCCATTAAAATACTTTAGATGTGCAACAAAACAAAATTGCAAAATTGCAAACCTGCACAGCATGTTAATTCTGTTAAAGGAATACTTAAGTCATCTAAAAAAAATGACTTTTACTCACCCGGGGCTCTCCTGAACCGTGCCCTCGCCGGGTCCCTCCGATGCGCCTGGACTCGCCGGCGGGCACTTCCAGTTCGGCCGTCACCGGCCGAAAGGCTGGGAACGCGGCTGATTAGCCGCATTCCCGGCCGCAATAGCGCCCTCTATAATGCTATTGCGGCCGGGGACGCGGGTAATCAGCCGCGTTCCCAGCCTGTCGGCCGGTGACGGCCAAACCGGAAGTGCCCGCCGGCGAGTCCAGGCGCATCGGAGGAGCACGGCGAGGGCACCGTTCAGCTGCAGGGGGCTGAGGAGAGCCCCGGGTGAGTAGAAGTCATTTTTTTGCTGACTTAAGTATTCCTTTAAGTGTGAAATGGATCTGAAGAAGGATTGATGTTACGTTAAGTTATCTTTAGTTTTATGTGTTTCAGAAAGCACATTTTACCAACAACAAAGTCAGGATATAAAGTGCAAAGATACATAAAAAATAAAAATAAAAAACTTCTAAGGAAAATTAAAACTAGACTTTCGTAAAGCAGACCAAATAAATAAACATTTTGTGGCAGAAAGCTTCTTCACAGGACTCCTTCAAATCACTTAGAGGAAGCTTAAATGGAAAACACTGAGGAAGTGGGCACCGGAGAGCCTCCAAAGTTTGGGACAAATAGAAGCTTCTTGTGGCCCTGGTGCCCCGCTGTCTATTGGGCATATTCGTCACTCAAGTTTACTTGTTATACCAATATTTTTATTGGTGCCTATGGTGGAACCCAATGTGTACCTTTATTTTTTTTTAAGTGGTTAGCATCAATGGGGGAGGGGGGAGCTGGTTAGATTACAACTCAGGAAGGGTGTTTGCATTTGGGAGGAGGGAGCGTGGTTAAGGGTAGGCTTCAGGAAGGGGGTTTGCACAGGAGGGCGATTAAGGTTAGGCATCAGGGAGGGGTTTGCACTGGTGGGGGAAGTTAAGATTAGGCATTAGGGGGAAGAGTTTTGTGTGGGAGTAGGGTTAGGTTTAGCTGTAGTAAAATATCAATAACATTTCCCAAGAATGACCACTCTAAAATAGTAGAATGTAGGGTAAGTGCACCGATATCCTACAATCGCTATTTCCCCAGCACTTAGGGGAGAGGGAGATGCAAACACCAGTTTAAACCATATTTTACAGAAGGATCTGTAACTCTATACATTTTACCTTTATTCTAATCTTCACAAACTTACAAGAATGACGATTGGATGTCGTAAAGGGCCGATGGTCTGAATTGTTTCTCGATTGTCATCATTGCGATAATCCCATTCCATTCCCATTTTCACAAATACTTTTGAATCTTGCAGACTCTCATTTTCATCATTTAGGATAAACTTTCCGGTTGCTTGATTTCGGATAGCTAGATGAAAATGAAATGAGGGAATGTAACCAGTAAACCAATAAAAGACGATGCCTTGTTAAAAAATAGATTTCTTCCAGATAGCAAAACGTTGCACCCCAACTTTAGTCATATCTGTCATAACTGATGAAAAGTTTGGGAATTAGAGTAAGTGTCATTAACCATTTAAGGACCGCAGTGATTGAAATCTACGTCCTGTTTTGGTGGGCTTTTGGCTGGCAGGGCGTAGATCTCAATCACTGTCTGCAGCGCGCATCCGCTGTTTTCGCCGCTACCCGTCGATCTTGCAGCTCAAACCCAACGAATCTCACTGCATCTCACAGGTTCTGCCTGTCTCTATGACGGCCGAGTCATGTGAGCCGGTCAGGAGCCTATTTTATTGGCTCCGGCCCCGTCTTTCAATGCAAGCAGCTCCCATTGGCTTACATTGAAAAACAGGGTCAGGAGCCAATGAAAGAGGCTCCTGACCGGCTCACTTGACTCTGCCGTCATAGAGACAGCAGAGTCTATGTCCTGGGGGTCCCGGTGAGCAGCGATGAAGGCGGTTGCAGTGGGTATGTTTGGCGATTCACCAGGATTCCGTCGGGATTGGACCAGCTCTGCAACTTTATAAAGTCGTAGACAGCACTATCTTTTGAAGCCCTTATCTCTACTGTCTCTCATTGTTTCTTCTTTGTTCATGTTTTTTCTGCAGAGAAAAGTTCAATGAGTCAATCGCCAGCTCTGTGAAACCATTTCAAATGTTGAGTGTATTGTGGAAACTGCAATTATTAGAGAATGATGCAATGTTATAAAGAAAGCTGTATATATGTCAATAAAAACAGGACACTATTTTCTTTGCTACTAATGTTATATTAATTATCCGTATCACACAACCAATTTAATATATCATGAGTTTTTTTCGCTTCAGTGTCACTTTAATATAGGCATCGGATCACCATGTGATTATGGCAAACAGATTAATAACAGACAAAAAGTTACATGCCTCGTTATAGATAGTCAGGTGCTACATCTGAGAAGACAAGATTGAACATTACTCCACTAATAGTCTGGAAGTGCTTGAGGGGAGGGGGTGACAGCAGTAGAGGTTAAATCTCTCAGTCTTTTGTTGCTTCTGGACCCAAAGTAGTCCTTACCAGGAATGGAGAAGAGTTACACAAGTTACATTGTTGCCCACTTGAGTGAGTCTTGAAGTGCCTCTACAATTAGTCCCAGGCAATTCAAGATTGAGTTAACATCTTATGGTCACAAATTGATAATTTAACCTTACTGTAGCAATTTTGGTGAAATATCAGACCTAGCACAGTTTTTTAAAGTGTACCAGAGATAAAATGTGATATGATGAGAAAAACATGTGTATGCAGATTTTTTTCTTTGTGTGTCTGAAAGGGTTAAACTTCAGGCATGCAAATGACAGTTCCTGTCTTGTCTGACCTTTGTCAAATAATAGCATAACCCCTCACTGAAGAAATTACAGCCATAAACTTGTTCCTGCTGTGAACAACTTCTGAGTTCAGGGGACAGATATAAAAGCTCAATAGTTCATAGACTGCAGCTCCGAAACACTGTAGACTGCCATTGAGAAAATACACTAAAACATTAAATCTACTTTGTAAATGCTTAAATATAAAATAAAAGTAATTTTAGGAGTAGGACAGTTGTTTATCTCGTCACTTTATTTTCATCCTGGGTTTACTTAAAGGCAACCTGAAGTAAGAGGTATATGGAGACCACCATATTTATTTCCTTTTAAGCAATAACAGTTGCCTGGCTATCTTGCTGATCCTCTGCTTCTAATACTTTTAGCCATAGACCCTGAACAAGCATGTAGCAGATTAGCTGCATGCTTGAATCTTGAGTGATTCATACACTTCTGCAGCCAAATAAATTAACAGGGCTGCTAGGAAATGGGTGCTTTTTAAAAGGAAATAAATATGACAGCTTCCATATACTTCTCGCTTGAATTTCCCTTTAAGCTTAAAGGAATACTATCGATGTATGCATTTATTTTTAAATGCTGTATGTTGTAGCACACATTAGGGCAAGTACTAGGAGCAATTTGATTCCTCACACAGCTGTTCCTCTCAGCTGTAAAATCCTCCGTCAGTTTTGGCATCAGTGTTGGATACAAAATGTATCTAATACTGAGCTCCCAGAGGGCTAGTCCATGTCTCTGCACAGGGGAGTTGCTATCAACTCCTCAGTTTATAGTTTAATTATCACCTTGCTGAAAGAATCTTATTGATCTGGTGGTAAGGGGTTAAAGATTCTAGCAATGTGTGTTTATTATCTTTGCTTTTCTTGACTGATAAAGATACTAATAATGCTAATTGCAGACAGTGGTCTGCCCCTCTCAGCAGCTTGTAAAGTGGATGCAGCCTGGAGTGAATCACCACAAGCAGGCAGCTAGTCTGACTGTAAACACATACTAGTGTTATAGCTTGTTATATTCCAGCAATATTACAGCTCATTTAGTTACCTGTTACCACCTCAGATCAGCCTATTTCTCCTCATGTCTCCTGCATGCTGTGAGTGACACAGTGAAATATATTTGTGAGCTGTGTGACAGAGTAACCAAGCAGCCTCAGGGTGACCCAAACTACTATGAGCTGTGTGAGAAATGAATTTTTAAGCAGGGATAGCGAGAGAGAGACCTGGGTGAATAAATAAAGTGCCCCTAGCACTAGTGGTAATGTGTACACTAATATAGAGTATTAAAAAAAAAAAAAGTAGTTTCAATCGATAGTATTCCTTTAAATTGTCCAAAAATAGAAAAAGTGCAGTACTGATACTTTGTTAACCCATTCAGGTTCCGTCGTTTTCACGTGAGAAATGTTCACCTCCCATTCATTAGCCTATAACTTTATCACTACTTATCACAATGCACTGATCTATATCTTGTTTTTTCCGCCACCAATTAGGCTTTCTTTGGGTGGTACATTTTGCTAAGAGCCACTTTACTGTAAATGCATTTTAACAGGAAGAATAAGAAAAAAATGGAAAAATTCATTATTTCTCAGTTTTTAGCCATTATAGTTTTAAAATAATACATGCCTCCATAATTAAAACTCACATATTGTATTTGCCCATATGTCCCGGTTATTACACCGTTAAAATTATGTCCCTATCACAATGTATGGCGACAATATTTTATTTGGAAATAAAGGTGCATTTTTTCCATTTTGCATCTATCACTATTTACAAGTTTAAAATAAAAAAAATATAGAAATATTTCATCTTTACATTGATATTTAAAAAGTTTAGACCCTTAGGTAAATATTTACATGGTTTTTTTTTTTTATTGTAATGGTTTTTTTTTATAGTAAACATTTTATTTGGGTAGTTTTGGGAGGGTGGGAGGTAAACAATAGATTTATAATGTAAATGTTTGTTAAATTAAATTTTTTTTTCTTACAGGTGTAGTATTACTTTTTGGCCACAAGATGGCAGCTATGAGTTTGTTTACATGATGTCACTCTAAGCGTAACACACGCTTACAGTGACGCATCGGGAAGGGAACGGCCAGAAAAGGTGCAGCTTCCGAGTGAAGCTGTCGCTTTTTCAGCGGGGGAGAGGAATCAATGATCGGGCACCATAGCCCGATACATTGATTGCCTGGCTACCGAATCCGCGGCCGGGAGTGTGCGTGCACGCGCGCGATCGGCCGCGGGAGCGCGCGGTAGCGCGCATGGTTCCTGGACGTAGAAACTACGTCCAGGAACCAAAATAGGTTAAACTAAACTATAGAAAAGGAAAAAGAAGATGCATGCTCCTGTTACAGATCAGCGTTAATAAGTATACCCATCTTTTAAAATCTCTGGATCACAATATTTTAATGCATTAACAATATAACCATCACTTCTGTAACCGCTTCTGGACGTAGCTGATTGAAAATTAAGCCCTGTTTTGCACCAGTTATCCCTGCCAGGGCATAGATTTCAATGACCCCGCCGCACACTATCGACGATCGCGTTGCTCTCCCATTACTGGAGTCCAGTCGCCCTGCCGATGGTATGACAGCAGAGCTCCATGAGCCGGTCAGGACCAGATTTCATTGGCTCCTGACCTTGGAAGCATTGTGAACCAATCATAGTAACAGCAGAGCGAGTAGCCCTCAGTGACGGGAGAGCGGAGTGCACGGCGAGAGCGACTAGTCCGTGAACCTCTGTTTTGGTATCAGCAGTCTCTGCTCCTTAAAGAGCCATAGACCGCTGGTACTCAAGTGGTTAAACTGTCAGTACAACCAAAACAATATAAAAATGATTTAAGAACTTCATCTATTGAAGCGGTCGTTAAAGCAGACCTACTAATTAACTGATTAACAGAAACACACCGACATTACTAAATTATGCTATTGTTCTATCTAGGCGTTCAATGTGTCCCTCAGGCAGTGTGCTCATTTGCAGTATCCGGAATGTATACCCCAGGCATTTTGCCAATGCACATCAAACAGATTTTCATTATTAGATGCTTGTATTATTGAACAAACTCCAGATTCTCCTTGCAGCAAGGGTTGGTCTGTACCTTATGCCAGAGGGATAATTAATTTATTATAACTCTGATTTTAATTAATTGGTTCTAGCTTGCCATTTTCTGTAATGAATTGACTGATTCCTTTTTTTCTTTCTCTGCCTGAAAGAGTTAAATATCAGGTATGTAAGTGGCTGACTCAGTCCTGACTACAGTGTCACCCTCACTGATAAGAAATTCCCCTTTTTATCTCGTACTTGCTCTCAGAAGCCATTTTCTGCTAGGAAAGTGTTTTATAGTTGGATTTTCTTATCTGTGAGGGACACACTGTAGTCACTTCCTGTCTGAGTCAGGACTGAGTCAGCCACTTACATACCTGATATTTACTTCTTTCAAGGTTAAACATTAATTGAGGAGCGCAAGAAGATATAAAAAGTATCTGATACCCTTGTCAGGGGAGCCGCTTTCCATATACAGGACATAAGGATAGAAAAACAATGGAGAGCGTCTACTAGCAAATATCACAAAAGTTTATTGAATCAAAATGCGGTCACATAAAACTCCCTTATCCCCCCCTAAAATACACGGCCGTGTATAGCTAGATGTCAGCTGACCATACACACTGAACCACACATAGCAGCAAAGCAATCATACTCAAACTTAGTGACAGACTTAGTGGATACTCCACAATGCAAATCTGACTTGGTTAGGTGAATGCTTTAAATTCACAGCCCAGATGCTGCAATATACATCCTCTGTGATTCTTAATCTGCCACACTGTCGTATTTTCTGATGCAGATTCGAGACGCGAATTCAGTGTGCGGTCGTTCATCAACTGTAATTCAAAATATGTTCTGTATATGATTACATGTCCCTGTGGACTTAAATATGTAGGTGAAACGACGCGCACACTGAAGAGCCGTATCCAAGAACACGTCAGCAACATCAAAAATGCGAACTATTTTGCCTATTTTACCTTATAGTTCGCTTCAGTGCTCCCATTACAAGTAATCCGCCGTTTCCCCGCCGCAAAACAAGGGCTGCAGAGCCCCCAAATCGCCCAAGGGGCAATCCGCCGGCATTTCTTGGAAGGGGCAGAGCTTTCAGCGGGGAGAGGCGGTGATCCGTGCGGTGATTGACGTCAGGAGGGGCAGAGCTGAAGCTGAAAGCTCTGCCCCTTCCAGGAAATGCCAGCCGATTGCCCCCTGGGCGATTTGGGGGCTCTGCAGCCCTCGTTTAGCGGCGGGGATGCGGCGGATTACTTGGGAGCACTGAAGCGAATTATAAGGAAGCTCTTGCCGGCGCGGACCACAAAATATTGTACCAAGGGCCGCAAATGGCCCGCGGGCCGCGTGTTTGAGACCCCTGCTTTAAAGCTTTCCTTTTGCTTTATCACTGTTAGGATCAAATAGTGAGTAATAGAGGCTTGCGATGTATAAAACACAACCTTCTCTCCCCTCTTAATAGTTAGGCATGCGCCTTTGGTTTTGTTTATTTTTTCTTTTTAGTAGTTTAGCTAAAAATAAATGGTATTAGTGTCCTAAGGTTCTTCTCATGTTCATAAAGTTATGGACTTTGCAAACTGTTCCAAAGTGCTCTAAAGTTATAATTAGACTCAAGTGGAAGATTTTTTTTTTGATTTGGGGCAACATTCTATCTCTTTTTCTTCTCTTCTTTGAAGCTATGGAATTCCCTGATGTGTGTTTCAATTGCAAAATGTATATATGTTAAGTAGGTCATTAAAAGAAACGTAGTCTGAAAATTCCTTTTCTAATTTGTTAAGGCTGTTTTTGGATGATAATGAGATTATTATTAAGTCTCCAAGGGCAATTATGGTTAACTTTAAGTTTTTCTTTCAGGACTAGCAATGAGCTGAGTGATCCAACCAAGTATTATTATTACTATTATTATTTATTGTATTTATAAAGAGCCAACATATTACGAAGTGCTAGACAATAAATAGGGATACATACATTGTAACGGGGGTGGGGGGGGGGGGCAGACAGAGAGGTAGCAAAACAGCACAAGGTTGTACATGCAATCAGGGTATAAAATGCATTTTACAGAGACCCAGCAAATCTAGTCCATGAGAAGGGTGTCATTGCTGGGGTAGCAAAATCAAGAAGGACACAGTAAGGGCGGGGGATGGGAGTGCCTAAGGCTTAGAATCTAAAGTGTGGGGGAGGGACATATAAGGTAGGGTTGTGGAAAAGATGGTTGACAGAGAGGTAGATGTGGGGTAGGCCACTTTAAAGAAATGTGTTTTGAGGACCTGCTTGAAGGTGTTGAAGGAAGGAGCGAGTCTGAGGGGAAGTGGAAGGGAGTTCTATAGGGTGGGGGCAGCTCTTGAGAAGTCTTGTAGGCATGCATGGGAATAAGAAATGTGTGGGGAGGTCAGGCAGAGGTCATTGGAGGACCGGAGGGGGCGGGCAGGGATATATCTGTTGACAAGCTCAGAAATGTAGGTTGGGCAGGTCTTGTGCACAGATTTGTAGGTAAGGCACAGAACCTAAAAACTGATCCTGAGTAATAAGATTCTGAAGTAATGAGATCTGGTTGAGCTGCAGTCATTTGTTTGATTGTCTGTTTACAGTCGGTATAAAAGAATAAATCTATAAATAAATATATAAACATAGAAAAGACCAGTACAACCCCCTAGGCTCACTGGTGGTGCCGGGCATACCCTCCACAGGGCAGGACAAATAGATTCAGCACACCATGGCATAATGTATCCAGGCACTTTTTTTGAGAACAAACGAGAAGCAGAAAAAGGCAACTTAGTAAATCTATGCTGAATCAGGAATGTAGTATAGTGTAGTGGGGAGAAAAGGGTGAGGGGGGGGGGGGGGGATTACTTGTGTGCCGAGTTGTGCGGCCCTGCAGCGAGGCCCTTTAAATTGTTTAAACTTACCAAGATTGTGGGGAGATGAATCTGTTTCTTGAACAAGCAAATGGCGAGCTCCGGCTGGAATTTCAAATATCCTTATGTAACCTGTTATGAATAACAAAAGGGATAATATTACTCCCAATGTTAACACAAACCATGCAGTATCATACCAGTAAAGAAACAATTAAAATAAAAAAAAGGTCTTTAAAGAGGAGCTGTCAGAAATACTATCTCAGAAAAAAAGACACATATAAGTAGATAAATTTGCTCTACTTACATAGCATATATATTGCACTGTCCATGTTTTGATTTTAGTGATTTTTCTATAGTAAAAAAAGAAAATCCTTCTTAGGATTCTCCAGGTTTAACTGTGTCTATTTTGAAGCTAATCCTGATGTCATTTCCTCCCTTACTCCTCTGTCTGATTGTGATGGATTGCCCGCCCTCACCCCAGTCTTCAGGCACTCCCACCCAGCTCTGCAATAGAAAATGCATTGTCTCAGCATCAGAGGGGAACAGAGGTGTGAGAGGAGAAAAGAGGAGGGAAAGAGGCTTCAGCCAACCAGGCTGAATTAGTTTTCTGAGGGGAAAGTAAAGCAGCAAAAAAAAAAAAAAAAAAAAAAAAAAGACAACCCAGCATGCCCTGCAACTTCCTTTGTTGCGTCAGATGTACTAGATAAGAGCCAGGGAAACTGGGGAATGTTGTTTTATGGATAAGAAAACTAAGAGTGATTTTAACTTTTGGATTACCTGGTTAGCATCCTTATTACTAGTTTACCAGATAAAAATACAGAATTGATTTTTGATTTTATGCCCGACAGTTACACTTTAAATAAAATGAGTTAGGGCGGGTTCACACTGCAAGAGCTTTTTCTACAGGTTTGTGATTTTAAAAGCGCTTGCAAATGTAATGCTATGTGTGTGTGTTCTCACTGGAGTGATGTGATTATATTCAGCAGAAAACTGGGTTCTCAAACAGCTCAGGTACAGCAAAGCTATAACAGGAATTCACAGCTTGCAAAATGCCAGGCATGCTGGCTATTATAAAGAGTTCACCTTCTTTACCGATATTTTACAATGACTTACGGTAACTCTAACTCTCCCTCTACTGATGCCTAACCATTAACCCTCCCTCTACCAATGCCTAACCTTTAACCCTACCTCTACTGGTGCCTACTCTTGGCTGGATTGTGTACGGATTAATGGACACCCGAAGCGAAAATAAATATACGATTGTATCCATCTTCCTACTCCTAAAAAAATGACTTTTTAAGATATTCCACAGTTTTATTTTATGTTTAAATCTACTTTTTAAGTTTTAACTGTTTTAGTGTTTTTGTTCAATGACACATTCATTGAAGTATGCCTGAACTATTGACCCTTTTTATCGCTTTCCTGCTCTCAGAAGCCTTTTTCTGCTAGGAAAGTGTTTTATAGTTGGAATTTCTTATCAGTGAGGGTCACACTGTAGTCACTTCCTGTCTGGAGTCAGGACTGAGTCAGCCACTTACATACCTGATATTTAACTCTTTCAGGCAGAGAAAGAAAAAAAGGAACACAGCATAGTTATTAGTGTGCTTGGCGCTGTACATATACATGTCTATCTCATCATGTCACATGTCACTTCAGGTATCCTTTAATGTGGATCCGAGATGTGTCCCTGCGTTTGTGGTACTGCGCATGTGCCGCGCAGACAGCCATTGGGACAGGGGGAGGATGGGGCAGGGGGCCAGGTGGGCATGTGTGCACGAGCGGCGGACGTGCGCATGCGCAGCGGGTGTGCGCGCACATGCACACTAAAATGTGAAGGTGACAGACCTAGAGCCCATTTTTAAAGGGGCTTAGGTCAACTAGTGCTCTAATAGAAGTCAAAGGACCAATCTGTAGTTTCTAACGAGCACAAAAAACATAACGTTTACAGTTACCTGTATAAACCCTCTTTCCCTGAAGATAAGACCTACCCTGAAAATAATCCCTAGCTGAAATTTGAGCATGCTTGAAATATGAGCCCTACCCCAAAAATAAGCCCTAGCGAAGTTAAAGTGAACCTGAGACGAAAGCCATCTCAGGTTCTATACTTACGTGGGGCTTTCTTAAGCCCCCTTGAGGCCGCTCATCAGTCCCTCGCTGTCTACCAGGGTGGCTCCTGTCACCTGCTATACAGCCTGAAAGCCGTGATTTGTCGTGCTCCTTTCCTTACGCAGTAGTACTGCCAAGCACAGAACACTCCCAGCCGTGGGAGCACGACGACGCCACGCATGCCCGACGAAGCGCAACATGGCCAGGCTTTTGGGCTTTATTGCGGGTGGCAGGAGCAGTCCGGGGAGACAGGGAGGGACTGAGCGGCCTCTAGGAGGCCTAAGGAAGCCCCAGCTAATTATGGTACCTGAGATGGCTTTCATCTCAGGCACACTTTAAAGAGGAGGAAGAGGCAGCAAGCAAGTGGGGACACAGCGGGGCAGTGCCGATTGGGCACCGGTCCAGTTATCCCAGCACACAGCAACGTTATCAGCTGTGTGCACTGATGACAGGGCAGCTGCCTGATCAGTAAAGTAGAATACCTTCGGATCCAGGAACAGCACAGTACAAAGGAACAAGAAATGTTCTGCTGAGAGACACTCCCTGATAGAAATATAAGACATCCCCTGAAAATAAGCCCTAGCACATCCCCTGAAAATAAGCCCTAGCAAAAAATGTATATAAGACAATGTCTTTTACCGTGTATACACGGTATACACGATTTCATGTTCTGGAGAAACTTTTTAGATGTTTTCTACCGTTTCTCTTTATTCTCCTTTATAAAGTTACATTTAATCATTCTTTTTTCAGCCAATAAAGAGTGCTATTGGTATATATCCTCTGCATTTACTTTATGGGAACTTGTGAAATCCTGGGATTGCTCACTGCCTGATGATGATAATGTTGCTTGGTAAATCCTTTTGCCTGCTAGGGCTGTCTCCTCTGGGACTAAAAGATCAATAATGGGATGGGAGACCTTAATATGTTGTGTGAGGAAGTTCAATGATGATATGGACCTTAACAACTTCATCCCCAAAGGTTTTTACACTAACGGACCAGAGTAATTTTCTCCTTTTAGCACTCCTCCCTTTCATTTGCCAATAACTTTATCACGACTTTGTTACAAATTAGGCTTACTTTGGGTGGTACATTTTGCTAAGAATTATTTTATTCTAAATGCATTTTAATATAATAAAAAGAAAAATAAATTGAACAAATTCATTATTTCTTAGTTTTTGGCCATAAAAAGGTTCTACTGTGGAAAAACACACAAATTGTATTTGCCCATTTGTCCCAGTTATTACGTATGGCAACAATATTTATTTGGAAATAAAGGTGCATTTTTTTCCATTTTGCATTCATCACTAATTACAAGCCCATATAGGCAAAAATAACAGTGAGATTATATATATATATATATATATATATATATATATATAT
The DNA here is from genome assembly GCF_040937935.1 of Hyperolius riggenbachi. Classification (NCBI taxonomy): domain Eukaryota; kingdom Metazoa; phylum Chordata; class Amphibia; order Anura; family Hyperoliidae; genus Hyperolius; species Hyperolius riggenbachi. The sequence continues at coordinate 483,426,535 of NC_090648.1, read as the reverse complement.
ATATATATATGCAAGTGTTTTATTTTGGTTACTATGGGGGGGGGGGTATTTATTTTCATTTAATATACAAAGGTGTGAATTTAGAGTAAAGTGTGTATTTTTAATTTTGGATGTATTTTTTTTTTTTTTTTTTACCACAGATGTCCTCACACTCACCAGTCTGTGTGCTTTGAGCAAGCACACAGATGTGTTTCATACAGAAAAAAAGCTTCTCGTTGAAGCCATGATTTTTCCCTTAGAGGCACTCTGATTTGTTCAGGGAACATTTCTTCCCTTTCACCAATCACAGCTTTGAGACTCAACCAGTACACTCAGGAAGGGGGGCGGGGGGTGATGGAGGGGTTAGGAAGGATGTTTTAAAGAGCCCTGTGGTCCATTTAAAGGGGCCAACAGGAGGTTTTAAGATGGTGCATCGTCTTGTAGTGGTTAATGTTCTTAAGACAATGGAGGTGATAATGGATTTTACAATAACTGTCCCCAGCTCCTCCCCCTAATGATAAATGGATCATAAATGGATCTGCTATGACTAAGCAGAGTTGTTCAAGTTCCTTGGGTTCATAATCCAACAACCAAAAATGGGATAACAACACTGTTACCATCATCAAGAAAACCCAGAAGATTATATACCACCTACGCGCTGGTTGTTCACAAGCTTCAGTGTTTGTTTACTTTCTCATGTTGGGTCTGCAGTTACTGTTAACACTATGTCACAGATTACATCATCAGCCAAGGAAACCCAGAAAGGAAAAACATTTTTTTTACATGTAAGCATTGCTGATTTTTGTGCAATAAATAAGAAACACAAAGAGCCCAATCTAGTGTAGTATGTATTGGAAACCGTGGATTAATGTAAGTGTGAGATGAATATACTCACAAACATGGGTTACCTTTTAGGCAACCACTGTAGATGCAGGTGAGGAGATTAGACCTGTCCTCATTCAGGAGTAAGATGTCGCTCTCTGTAGATCAGAAAAGTAGGGGTAGGTCACCCTTCCACCAGGGGTGGACACAGTATTATCGTTAGAGAACAGAGGCGCTATACGTGCTACTGACGAGCTACTGTTTGTCCCCTATCTTATTGCCTGATGAAGCGGGCTGTGCCTGTGAAACCCTTCGCATCTTTTGGGGTACCAATAATACATTTGTTTAATTCAGACAGTTTTTTGAGTCTGCTTTCCAGAGGTAAGTCCACCACTGCCTCCCAGCAAATTTTAAAGCTTTTATTATTTTTTATTCTGCTGGCGCCTCTGTTCTCTAACGATAATACAGATTTTTGTGTAAGTCGTTGTCTGTGCTCTCGCAGGAAATAATGTAAATAAACTGACTTCAGTTCCACTCTAATGTCACTATTTGCAGGCGCATTTATCCATTCAAAAGTGTTCTTGAAAGTCCTTTTTTTTTTCACCTCCCTGGCGGTACGATTATTTCCAAATTTTAGGGTCTAAAAGCGGTGCAATTTTTTCACATGCTTTAAAACCCTAAAACCAACAACAACAACAAACAACATTTGTAGAGCGCTTTTCTCCCATGGGACTCAAAGCGCATAAGCATGGCTCAGACCATTGTGGTACAGAGGAAGAATTTTATAAGTCCGGAAATGCCAGGCTAAACAGGTGGCTTTTCAGTCTGGATTTGAATAGCTCCAGGGATGGTGCTGTCTTTTCTGGGTGTGGCAGGGAGTTCCAAAGAGTAGAGGCAGCATGACAGAAGGCTCTATCTCCAGATTTTTTGAGGTGCACTCTGGGAGTGACCAAGTTTATAGAACTAGCTGATCTGAGGTTGTGAGAGGGGTGGTGCAGCTTCAGCAAGTCCTTCATGTATCCAGGGCCCAGATTGTGCAGGGATTTGAATGTCAGCAGTCCAATCTTGAAGAGTATTCTCCATTCTACTGGTAGCCAGTGCAGTGAGCGAAGGATCGGTGTAATGTGACAGTGGCGAGGCTGGTTTATTAGCAATCTGGCAGCAGCATTCTGCACTAATTGCAGGCGACGGAGGTCCTTTTTGGGGAGGCCAGCATAAAGGGCATTGCAGTAGTCCAGCCGTGATGTGATGAAGGTGTGAACTAGGGTTGGAAGATCCTCTGGGGGAATCAGATGTAAAACCAGGAAAAATTCACACCACAGAGATAACTGCAGCAGCCCCTGCACTTACTCACCTCTCTGGGATGCAACACTGCAACTATTCTACCATCCTCCGGGTGGCACTGTACCCTATAGTAAGATCGCCGTCTGTCATCATGACGACAAATGGCAATCTCACCCAAGGGATCCAGAGCCTAAGAGGATTGAAAGAAGAATGGCTTCCAGCGTCTGGATCCCAGGGGAGGTGAGTTGAAATGCTGCCATGCTGCACTGTCTCTGCATACCTCCCACCAGCTACTCCGAGTCATGCTCGGGATTACCGCTCCTGGTTTCTTTTTTCACCCAGAGTCTAACTCGGGGTTACCGCCAGGGAGGTTAATAGTGAAATACTGCTTTCTATGGTCTTAACAAAACCACCTGTTAATTATTTTGTACTTCTGCATCCACATTTGCTTCAGATTCATTCCAGATTCACCCACTACCTTAATTTGCATTCACCGGTATTCACTATCTACTTCCTGTGCCAATGAATTTTACGTGCAAATCCAGACAGGTGCATCTACCTGGGCTTACCCAACTGTTATAAGTAGAGCTGGTGGGCTCATACCAAGTATTGGTAACTCTACAAACTCAAAACAATCCCATCCTGAAAACCTGCATTCTGTTAAAGTCATCTATTCAGTGCCATTCTATTTAAATAGCACCATCTCATTTGACAAAACATATTAAGACTTCCTTTTATTACTACGCAGAGGCTAGCTATTGAGGAACCTCTTTGTCCACCCACTACTACATGATGTGGGGTCACTTAACAGCTCTTGTTATGTCCTTATATATATATACACGTTAACAACCACATCAAATACTAACACAAGTTAAAACTATAAAATGTTTATACATAAGCTAGTTCTAATAATTTTCAGATAGCAAAGTCAAAGCTCGGGTTAAACACATACTTTCCTAAGGAGAAGGAAACCTCTGAATCCTAATGGTGGCCATACATAGTACAATAAAAATGTTCGATTATCCCGTTTATTCTATCTAAATGATCGAATCTAATGAAAGTTGAAAATATATATATTTTTTTATCTAGAAATTCGACTGATTATCCCGTTTGTTTCGAGAAAAATTAGATCGGACATGCTGGAAAAATCTTTGTATTTGATCTAACTGAATAATCGAACTAAATTATCTAATCGAAAAAAAATGAAAAATTGTACCATGCATGGCCACCCTAATGAGGTTTCCCACGGCCTCCTCTAGTCCCCTATTTGCCGCTCGCAGACCCTCCAGCTGACTGGGGCCACACTTCTAATTATTATTATTATTTAGTATTTATATAGCGCCGACATATTACGCAGCGCTGTACAGCGTATATATATCTTGTCACTAACTGTCCCTCAAAGGAGCACACAATCTAATCCCTTGCCATTTGTCTATTTGTCTATATTATGTAGTGTAAGTACTGTAGTCTAGGGCCAATTTTAGGGGGAGCCAATTAACTTATCTGTATGTTTTTGGAATGTGGGAGGAAACCGGAGTGCCCGGAGGAAACCCACACAGACACGGAGAGAACATACAAACTCTTTGCAGATAGTGCCCTGGCTGGGATTCGAACCAGGGACCCAGTGCTGCAAGGCGAGAGAGCTAACCACTACGCCACCGTGCTGCCCACTTCTAATCTGAAACTAGCGCAGCTGTGCCTGTGGAGCAGCATGGAGCCACTCGTGAAAGAGTGGCTCCAGCTTACTGCACAGGCGCAACTGTCCTCACCAGTGATGGGCTCAAATTCGGATTCGGGTGATCCAATTAGTTGCTATCCAGATTTCACCCAGTAATGCTGTGCGGGGGGGGGGGGGGGGGGGTCAAGCTTACCTGTCTGACTTCCTCTTTGGTCCGTCCCTCGGCGCCTCCCACGATACGCTCCACGCGCGTCACGTGATTACAAACACTTCCTCCTTCAACCCGGAAGGAGGAAGTGTTTGTAATCACGTGACCGCCGCTTGGACGGCATCGTGGGAGGTGCCGAGGGACGGACCGAAGAAGACGTCAGACAGGTAAGCTTGACCCCCCCCCCCCCCCCCCGCACAGCATTACTGGGTGAAATCCGGATAGCAACTAACCGAATTACCCGAATCCGAATTTGAGCCCATGACTGGTCCTCACACAAGCACAGTACAGCTATGCTTGTGCTTCAAAAGAATAGTGGCTACAATAAAAACACAGACAAACCCTTGTCTGTTACTTTTGAAAGGTCTGAGAGTGGCAACAGGTGACCGAAGCATGCCGTGAAAAGCCTCTGTAGGATCCAGAAGCTTCTCTCTTCTTCGGAAAGTATGTGATTTTGTACACGACCTTCGGCTTGGGTACACTTTAAGTCAGAATTAATTAAGCATCCCCTAGAAAAATGCTGAGAAACTACGGCCCGTGGGCTGTATCCGGCCCGTGTGCTGTAAATCCAGCCTGCAGATAGGCGTCAGGGTTCCTCTCCTCCCCTCCCTGAAGAGTCCTGAGGTGATAAGAGGGGGTTAAAAGTCACCCGATTGCCGATTCTCTCGTCGCATCTCCATGGCAACAGAGCATCTCGTGACACACTATCAGGTCGTGCCGGCATATTACATGCTGGCAGCTAGCGTGCAATACACTGGCACGTCATGACGGCATGTCACATGATGCTCGGTTGCCATGGAGACGCAATGCTGGAATCGGTGATCAGGTGAGTTTTAACTGACTCTTATTGTCTGCTCGCAATTCTGCAAGGAGGGGGGGTTAAGGAAAATATATTAGGATTGCAGCCTACAGGCATGAAGCCTGGGCTGCGTAAAGTTTGCCCAGGCCTGCCCTTAGAACCTAAAAACAGACATTCATCAAGGTCAGTGTATTGTATAATCTATACGGGGAGTAATTAATAAATTATTTTAAACACCAACCAGACTAGTTGATAAATGAAAAGTATAGAATTAAAACTCACTTCCAGCCCAGCAGGTTTTGTGAGTTCTACTCACTTTCTTCGGGGCATGCCGGAAGCTTTCAGTCACGAATTAAAACACTCAACACCTGAAAGACAGGAGCAGGTGGAAATCTAATTCAGGGATCAATACTGTTCACAGTTTTCATCTAACAGAAAAATAATTTATGGTTTACTTAGCTTACAATTTTACAACAGCCTCACCAACTCAAACATTCCTTATTTAAAGAAAACCCGAGGGGTCTTAAATGTCAAAAAGTAAAGCCTATCCACCATAGGCTTCACACGCTGTCCTCTGGTTCTTCGTCACTGCCTGGAGGAACCCTCCTTAACATCGGCACCGCCCCCCTCTTCTAGCACAAGCACAGCCACACTGCACATGCGTGAGCACAACCGTGCCTGCATGATGTCGCTTGTCCACAAGCAGCTCCAGCTTACTGCACAGGCGTGGCTATACTCTGGCCGGAAGAGGAGAACGTCCCTGATGTTCCTACTGACAAGCCTTTGTCGGTAATCTTCAGGGGGGACCGGCAATGAGAGACCTGAGGACAACGTGGGAAGCCTCTACAGTATCCAGAGTAAATACTCTTCTTAGGTAAGTATTTACTTCATGAGATTTTTGACACCTCGGATACACTTCAACTCTTAGCACTCAAAATGTGACAGTGTATTTCAGTGTAAGAAACATATACAGTTCTGCCTATAATTATTCATACCCCTGTCAAATTTGACTTAAGGTTAATTTTTTCAACCATCAAGTAGTTTTTTGATGGGAAATGGCACAGGTGTCTCCCAAAAGATAATAAGACGATGTACAAGAGGCATGATTGTGAGAAAAAAAAACATTTCTCCGCTTTTGTTTATATTTGAGTAAAAAGTGTCCAGTCCAAAATTATTCATACCCTTCTCAGTCATTTTGGCTTTTACAGCAATCAAACGCTTCCTATAATTGCAGACCGGCTTTTTGCATGTCTCCATAAGTATTTTTGCCCATTCATCTATAGCAATGAGCTCCAAATATTTCAGGTTGGAGGGTCTTCTTGCCTTGAACCTGATCTTTAGCTCTCTCCACAAACTCTCAATTTGATTCAAGTCAGGACTCTGGCTGGGCCACTTCAAAACATTAATGTTGTCTGCTAACCATTTCTTCACCACTTTTGCTGCATGTTTTGTGTCATTGTCATGCTGAAATGTCCACTGGTGCCCGAGGCCAAGTTTCTCTGCAGACTGCCTGATGTCATGGTTGAGAATCCCCATGTATTGCTCTTTTTTCATAGTGCAGTTTACTGTGAGTAGGTTCCCTTGTCTATTGGCTGAAAAACACCCCCAAAACATTAGGTTCCCACCACCATGTTTGACAGTGTAGTAGAGTACATCAGCACCAGTTGTAGTTAGAATGCAATGCAGATTTTATTGTGCACTATTCCACATTAAGATCCGACAATTGTTTTGGGGGCCACGCAGGGTCCCCCTTTCTCAAGGCATGTGGCATCATGCCACATGCCTTGAAAAAAGGGGACCCTGGAAGGCCCCCAAAACAATTGTTGGATCTTTATGTGGAATAGTGCACAATAAAATGTGCGTTGCATTCTAACTACGACTGGTGTGCTGATGTACTCTACTACCTTGTGATTGAACAGTGACACTGCCTTGTCACAACATCAAGCACCCAGAACTTGATGGTGTGCCAGCTCCATCTTTGGGATGGTGTTCTTTGGGTTGAAGGCTTCTTTTTTACGCCAAATGAAGGAAACATCATTGTGACCAAACAATTCAATTTTTGTTTCATCTGACCATAATAACATAGAAGACCGGAAGTCTTCTTATCTGTCCAGATGAGCATTTGCAAAGACCAAGCAAGCTTTTGTGTGCCTTATCTGGAGAAGTGGCGTCCTTGATCTGCATCCACGGAACCCAGCAGTGTGCAGTGTCTGTTGGATTGTCTGCTTTGATACTTTGCCACCAGCAGAACACAGATTCACCAAGATGGCCTTGGTGGTGATCCTTGGATTCTTTTTTCACCTTTCTCACTATCCTCCTGGCCAGCACAGATGTCACTTTTGGCTTCCAACCACATCCTTTGAGATTGTCCACAGTGCCGAACATCTTGTATGTTTTAATGATAATTTGCACTGTAGTCACTGTAACTTGAAAACATTTAGAAATGGCCTTGTAGCCATTTCCTGACTTGTGAGCAGCCACAATGCGCAGCCGCAGGTCCTCACTGAGCTCCTTTGTCTTTGCCAAGACTGTCCACAAACCAAGTGCAGAGAGCTGCTGTTTTTCACCTGATGAGTTGATTAAAACAGCTGTTCCTAATTAATCAGGGTAATTAGAATGCTTTAGAACAATTTGGACTATTTGGAATGGTATAGCTCTTTGGATTTTCTCACAGACTGACAGTTTGTGAAGAATATGAGAAATTTTGGACTGGACACTTTTTGCTCAAATGTAAATAAAAGCTGAGAAATGTTTTTTCCCACAATAATGCCTCTTGTACATTGTCTTATCTTTTGAGAGACACCTATTGTCATTTCCCGTCAAAAATGATTTGCTGGTTCAATAAAAGTAACGAAGTCAAAATTTGCCAGGGGTATGAATTATTATGGGCAGCACTGTATACAATATTTTAGGGTCAGGTACATAAATTGTATGTAGGAGTAATGCAAGTTTCCTCCAGAGAGAATTAAAAAGTGACAGCAAATGAATGCATGATTTAAAATAAATTGAAGACTCAGTGCAGACAGTATCTGTTCCCCCTTCTCCAGTTAGTTGTGTGGTAAGGTTCTGTTGCCCACCTTCCTTAGTTTAAAGATAGCATACCTGGACTGGACCAAAAAAGTAGATTTTTACTAACCTGGAGCTTCTTCCACCCCTCCATTGTCTTTCAGGGCCTTTAATGTCCTCCGGGTCCCCTCTGTTGTATCACTGCCCCCTCCGGGAGTTCTGAGACTAGAGCTTTAGTCACGGCTAGTGCACATGGCTGTCCACATGGCTCCTCACTCATGCGCCCATTGCCAGGAGCATTCTGTGCATGAGTGGTACAATTCTTTGAGGACCACGCCTGTTCAGAAAGCCCCCAGCGATAGAAGCATAATTAAAGGGACACATAAGGCTAGCTAAAAAAATGAGTTTTACTCATCTGGGGCTTCCACTAGCCCCCTGCAGCGGTCCGGTGCCCACTCAGTCTCGCTCGGATCCTCCTGTCCCCGCCGGCAGCTACTTACATTTTCAGCGACAGGCCTGGGAACGCGAGTGATTCTTTGCGTTCCTGGCCGCAATAGCAGTTTAGAGGGCGCTATTGCGGCCAGGAACGCGAAGAATCACTCGCGTTCCCAGGCCTGTCGCCGAAAACTGAAGTAGCTGCCGGCGGGGACAGGAGTATCCTAGTAAGACTGCGTGGACATGGGACAGCTGCAGGGACATGGGAAGCCCCAGGTGATTAAAACTCATTTTTTTAGCTAGCCTTAAGTGACCCTTTAAGGAGGTTCACAGGTGGGAATGACATGTGCAGTAGCCGTGACTAGAGCTCTAGTCACCGCTCTTTGTCACATAGGCCCAATGGAGGGGATCCTGAGGAGACGGAGGGTTCTATAAGAATACATGGAACTGGAAGAAGCCCCAGGTAAGTAAAAATCCACTTTTTGTTCCAATTCAGCAACTCAAGTATGCTTTAAAGCGTGACTGTCAGCCACACAATCAAATTCCATTTACCCACTGCTCTGTGTCTATTATGCAGCCTGCAACCTAACCCTGCATTGCAAGCATTCCAATCTAATAATAAATGTTTTCGCTGTAATAAATCTCATCTCAGTCAGCTTGGCTCTATTTGGTACATTGCCAACGAGAAGGAAGCTTGTCATCTCCCCCTCCCACGTTCCTGCCTCTCATTGATTGGCCTGAGGTCAGTTCAGTGTGACACAAGGCTGAGAAGCTGCTGAAATATGATCTATGCTGTGCTCACATGTGTTTACAAAGCAAGCTAGATATGACCGTGCAGTTTCTAGGAGAGAAAAAAAAAAGTAAAGGAGGAAGTGACATCAGGATTAGCTTCAGTCAGAAGAAGCAAAAATGGAAAATGCCAGGTACAGATTTATCTTACTATTTACTATAGAAAATAACTAAAATCAAACAGTGGAGAGTACAATACATAACTTATGCAAGAACAATATTTACCTATTTATATATGTGTTTTTTTCCTGTAATAGTATGGCTGTCCCTGCTGCTTTAAGAAGAAGTAGGGGTCTCTCTTGCTCTCCTATCTAAATAAGCAGAGAGGATGCAGCACAGCACCATTATCTACTCCAGCGCTGGGTCCTTACCTCTTCTGCACTGCAGCCTATCTCTGTGCAGTAGTGTCTCTCTGTAAGGTACTGATGCACGAGACTCTGGAGAGATGTTGCTGCATGGTGCTAAGCTGCAATACGGAAGAGTTGAGGACCCGGCTCTAGACCAGGTATCTATGCTCCACTGTGCGCTCTGCCGTTCACTCATCGGGGACGCCCACTAAGTTTTTGCGGCATCATGGACAATCTCTACAACATTTAATTTCAAGTTCATCTGCTTTAAAGGGACAACCGAAAAGCTTGAACGTCATTTACATCACAAAAAGGCCTGGTGGCAGGCCAAACACAAGACAAAAGGAAGGACACGGCACTCAGAAGCTATGTAGCAACAAGCTGTATTGGAGTCACAAGATACAGAACATGTTTCGGGCGGAGCCCTTCCTCAGGCCAAAAACCACAACAAACCATTTGTAAAACGCTTTTCTCCCATAGGACTCACAGGTCTAGAAAATCTCTAGAACACACTTCACATCACAACTGAACTAGAGATCTTTACAGTAATGCATATCTTCTCTGCTAACATTATTAAGCTGCAAAGCATAACAAACATGCTATAAAAGACACAGTGAGCTAGTAAATGCCTACAATGACTTTAAAACAATGGCAGCTATGATACAAAAATGCATCTATTAAATAAATACATTTATAGCATGTTTTTCTCCTGGAGGACTCAAAGCGCCTAAAGGACAACCCAAATAACTAGGCTGTGTTCCTTTTTTTCTTTCTCTGCCTGAAACAGTTAAATATCAGGTATGCAAGTTTCTGCCCATGACGGGACCAGGTCAGACTGGATCAGACTTTAGCATAACCCTCACTGATAAGCAATTACGGCCATAAAACACTTTCCTGTCAGTATTATTGTGCCAAAAGAAAAAGCACAGACTCCGGCACGCCACAAGAATTCTTCTTTTATTGTAGCCCCAAAGAACAGGTACAGAAGAAAGCCCCTCTGTCTACAGCTGTTTCACGCCTCTTCAGGACACTGCCGCTCCCCCACCTCCTCTATATCGTGGCTTCCTGCCTGCGCCTCGTCTCTCCCCGCCTACGTAAGCTGATGGGAGGGAAGGGACGCAGGTGGGGAGCGGCGGTGACAGGCAGCACAAAGGTAAACAGCCTGCTAGCAACAAGCTGCAAAGTGTTTTTTTTTTCTGGGGGACAGCAGAGCATGGGGGAAGGGGGGGGGGGCACAGTACAGACACCGAGGCTGGTGATAGTATGCAGAACCAGCCTCTGTGTCCTAATAGCATTCTTAAAACCCACCTCGGGTTTTCTTTAAAGAGACTCTGAAGCGAGATTAAAAATCGATTCGTTCTGCAGCAGGATAGCGGCGTTTTAGCAGGGGCAAACATGCCCATGTTGAATATAAGGTAAATATAAATAGCGATTTTTAATCTCGCTTCAGAGTCTCTTTAAGCCCCAGCTTATGACTAGTTAAAAACCTGGATGATGCACGGAATGTAGTTTATTTTACTATTTTATGTAGTCTTTATTTTACTGACTTAAAAATTGTTACATTTGACTGTACTCTGTCTACCTCTCAATGGTCTAAATGTTGCCTCACCATTAGCAGAGGTAGCAGTTCCTTCTCACATATAGAAACAAGCTTAAAAGTTCTTCATAGGACGCATATCACACCTACCATGCTACAACAGCAGGCCCAAAACATGCTTCAGGCAGTGTGGAAGAGAAGGTAATTATTCACACATGTGGTGGTTTTGCCCAAGAATTAAGGAATATTGGTCCTCTATAATGTTCCTTATAAGCACAGTCCTGGAGAAAGGACAGGAGTCTTTCCTGTCCCGTTCATGCTGCTACTAGGAGATAACCCTAGAGGGTGGAAATCATCATCACACCGTCTGGCATATTGCTAAGGCTGCCAGGCTTCATAGCACTAGAATGTGGCAATCACCTACTCTTTCACTCGATATGACAGTGTCGATTATCACAGATATTCTGATATCAGAAAGACTAATTGCAATCAATGACACCATGGGTGTGTTTACTAAAACCTGGCAGCCCTGGCTTGACTATATAGATAACCCTGGTCTACGCTCTCTGGTATTAAAGGGAACCTTAACTGAACGGGGGGTAAAGAGTTTTACTTACCTAGGGCTATTACCAGCCCCCTGCAGCAGTCCTGTGCCCTCGGCGCCGCTCTGGAATCCTCTGGTCCCCCGCTGTCACTTAGTTTCGTTTTTGACGACTCACCAGTCGCCGGCCGCCATGCGTATTATTGGACGCATTCACCAATGCAATTAGCGCTATTGCGGACCGCAATGCGTACAAAAATACGCGTTGCTGCATTCCGCACGCGTAGATATGCGGCAACGCGTATTTTTGTACGCGTTGCGGTCCGCAATAGCGCTAATTGCATTGGTGAATGCGTCCAATAATACGCATGGCGGCCGGCGACTGGTGAGTCGTCAAAAACGAAACTAAGTGACAGCGGGGGACCAGAGGATTCCAGAGCGGCGCCGAGGGCACAGGACTTCTGCAGGGGGCTGGTAATAGCCCCAGGTAAGTAAAACTCTTTACCCCCCGTTCAGTTAAGGTTCCCTTTAACACCCTGATCCATTTTCTAAGCCTTCATACTGTGACTCCAAGACTTTTCGAATGTCTTGGATCTATTTAATGCCTCCTGTAACCTGAACCACATATATGCTTTTTGGAAACCGTGTGGACATTGCTGTTACTATGTTTTTGTTGAATATCATTTCAACTTTTCCCCTAAAGGGGAACTTTTTTCTTGGCTGTTTATTGTTAAATTGAGCTTATAGTTCAATAAAAACCCTTTGAAACTAAAAATGATTAAATTTTAATTATTATCTACCTATCACCTGTCTTTAGTCACCCCTCAGAAAATATTCAGCTTTAAAGAGACACTGAAGCGAAAAAAAAATGATGATATTATGATTTGTATGTGTAGTACAGCTAAGAAATAAAACATTAAGATCAGATACATCAGTCTAATTGTTTCCAGTACAGGAAGAGTTGATAAACTCCAGTTGTTATCTCTATGCAAACAAGCCATTAAGCTCTCCGACTAAGTTAGTCGTGGAGAGGGCTGTTATCTGACTTTTATTATCTCAACTGTAAGTGAACTGTTTACTTTTTCTCTGCTAGAGGAGAGTTCATTACTTCACAGACTGCTCTGAAAGAATCATTTTGAATGCTGAGTGTTGTGTAATCTGCACATATTATAGAATAATGCAATGTTAGAAAAAACACTATATACCTGAAAATAAAAGTATAAGAATATTTTCTTTGCTGCTAATCTTCTAGAAATTATTCATAGTACACAACCAATTCATTATATCATTTTTTTTTTTCGCTTCAGTGTCTCTTTAAAGAGACTGAAGCGGAAAAAAATATATGATATGATTTGTAAGTGTAGTACAGCTAAGAAATAAGACATTAGGAGCAGAGACATAAGGCTAATATTGTTTCCAATGCAGGAAGAGTTAAGAAATTTCAGCTGTTCTCTATGCAAATAAGCCATTGAGCTCCACAACATTCAAAGTCGCAGAGAGCTCGGACTTCAGAAGGTGGTTATCTCAACTGTCTGTCACTATATTGTTTTTTTCTTATGCACAGGACAGGTCAAAAATCATTTAGAATGCTGAGTAGTGTGTAAACTGCAAATATGAGAGAATGATGCATTGTTATAAAAAAAACACTATATAACTGAAAATAAAAATATGCAAATATTTTCGTTGCTTCTAATATTCTAGTAATTATCCGTACTACACAACCAATTCATTATATCATACATTTTTTTTTCGCTTCAGTGTCTCTTTAACTTCACATCCTGTCAGGTTAAAAAAATGGCTGTTTTTTCTAATTACCAAAATTTAGCGGAAATGCACAAAAAGTAAAATTTTGGGGGGAAATTGCATGTAAATTCCATAGAAGGTCCATGCCTTATATTATTATTGGAAACTGAGGATGCAGAAACTAGGGGTGAACGTGTGTACATGCATAAGGTGCTGGCTATAGGTTGAAGACAAATAGGTCATAACAAAAGTTGGCAACTGCTAGTAGTGGGGTCCTGAAAGGGTCAGTATTAATGACCTAGTACAAAAAGTATGTTGCAGTCTTCTCAGATTATGTAGAATGATCAAAAGTCAGCAGTATAGCATTGTTCTACATATGGATCTCCATTGGGATGGCCATATGGGTGGATAAATGGTGATGATTAATGTACACAAATGAAAGCCATGAAAGTTGGCCATGCCAGTGGCATAGCATCATATAAGCCTAATGGGATACAGATGGTACAGATGGAGACATCAAAGTTGTAGAACGACTTGGAAATACTAACTGATAAAGAACCATATTTGAAGGAAATAAAATTATGAGATCTATAAAAAGGGTAATACAAATATGTGATGCCAGTAAACTACTGTTCCTTTATAAATCACCAGTAAGGCCACATACAGCTCTGTGATCCCGGATGTAACTCGTACATCCATAGCTGAATGCCGCTGTGTGCACCACCGCACTATCTGGCTTAACAGTGAATGATTGCTGCTAATAGCAGCAATCATTCAATAAAGTTAGGACGAAAAAAAAAGTAAAAAAAAAAAAAAGCGACAAGCTTTTAATTAAAATAAATAAATAAAAAGTTTCCCCACTTTCAGTAAAGTTTTAACCCATACCTAACCTAATAATCCCTTTTTTATCCTATGTAATACCTGTACATGTTACTACACCTTTAGGCTTGGTTCACACAGATGGCTATGCAACAGTAAATGCCAAACCTGACACTTGTCATCAAACCCAGTGCTCTACAGATGCATTGATCTGCCACTGTAAGGTGATACATCTATACAGCTCTCGGCCACACACTTTCGCCCTAGTAGGCGCTTCTGATCGCTACAGAGGCGCAGGCTGGGGGTAATGGTTTGCCACATCTAGCTAGTAGTGAAATAAGGCATATAAGGTATCATTGAGAAAGGGCCAAAGAATATATTGTTATGGATTTTATAACTGTGGGACTTATGTGAAAATAACAAAGGGTTAAAACTGAAAATTGTGTATTTTCTGCATTTATACCTATTTTTGCCCTGAAAAATTAGTATAAAAAATTTAATAAAATAAAATCGGAAACAAATATTATCCAAAGAATTAATCTGCAATGACAGTGCTCCTCTTTATGCACAATCTGTAAAGTTAAAAAAGAGCTCAACACAAATTATACAAAAATGCCTAGATTGTCCTGAAAAAAAAAAATGCATATATCACCAATCCCAGGCCGAGACAGCCAGTCAGCACATCTAGTGGATACTGCTCTCTTAGAATATGTCTTAAAGAGAACCCAAGGTGGGATTTCATTATGTTAGTGGAGCACAGAGGCTGGTTGTGCACACTAAGACCAGCCTCCGTTGCCCCATGGTGTGCCTCCATGTCCCCCTGCGCGCCGCTATAGCCCCCACAGTGCTGGCAACACGCAGCGCGTCGGCAGCACAATGTTTACCTATGCGCTGTCAGTCAGCGCCGCTCCCCCGCATCGGCGCTACCCGCCCGTGTCCCTTCCCTCCCGCTGTTCAAGGCAGTCATGCTCCTGTCTCCTGTGTAGCCCTGTACTTGCTAGAGATCAAGGCTTCAGTGCCTTCTGGCCTATGAACCCCTTGCAGCTTTGTACTCTGACATCTAGTGGTCAAGTACGGAACTGCAAGGGAAAGAGCAAATGGCTTCCCTAGAAGAAGAAAGTGAAACCTGGACATCTACATCTAGCAAGGGAAGCTGCACGGGAGACATGAAAATCGCTGCTAGGAATGAGGAGAGGTAACTATGCCCACACATGACTCGCATATAAGCCAAACCCTAACTTTTGGGACACTTTTTTTCCCAAAAATTCAGCTTACTGTATATGCATAAGTATACAGTATTCTTCCTCCACCAATTTGGAACAAGTTAAGTATGTCCCAGGAGCTTCTGACGAGCTTCTACTCCGCAACAATCGAATCTGTCCTCTGCTCTTCCATTCCAGTCTGGTATGCTCTCTCATTTCCCAGCAACAGGCGCAAACTACAGAGGGTCATCAGATCAGCTAAATGGATCATCTGGAAACCACTTCCCTCTCTAGACTTCCTCTACACCTCCAGACTGCGCTCCAGAGCACTGGGGATCACCAACGATCCCTTACACCCAGGCTCCCGCTTCTTCAGCCGGCTCCCTTCAGACCGGTGATATCGATCCATCTCCCCCAGGACCTGAAGGCATAGGAACAGCTTCTCCCCCTCAGCTGTCAACTCTCTCAACCCCATCAATGGCCCCACTTAGGTCATTTTTCTCCTTCTATGCTATAACCGACAAATCATATTTGCACTACTGCTCTTTGTACATAGATGTGGTCAATTTGTGTATTATTGCTGTGTTTTTATGAATTAAAGCAACCCTGTGATCTCTGTACGTGTAATGGCATCTCTGATGTATTGTGTCCTATCCTATGTTTAAAGAGACACTGAAGTCTCTTAAAAATCTATTTTTTATAACAAAATCCTCTTTAACATATTATCCCTAACTAAACCGCCGCATCCCCGCGGCTGTAAACTATCTAAATTCCCCCTTAGTCGCCCTCCCTCTCCCCTGCAAAATCCACGACTTTCTTGGTCGTGGATTTTGCTGCCAGCATTAGCTTCCGTGTGAGGCCGGGCTATGAGCTGCAGCTCTGCCTCACACGCGTCTGTCAGCGGCAGATCTCCGCCTCTCCCCCGCCCCTCTCAGCGAAGGAAGACTGAGAGGGGCGGGGTAGAGGCGGCGATCCGGGCTGACAGACGCGCTGAGAGGTAGAGCTGCGGCTCATAGCCCTGCCTCACACGGAAGCGCTGCCCGGAGTGCCCCCCGGGGAGTTTGGGGGGATTTAGTTAGCGTAGAGCGGTGGGGATGCGCGTCCTCTCTCCCTTCATTCCTCCCAGTGGCTTCACTAGTAGCGTCGCGTAATGACGCAATCAAAAGGAGACCCCACGGCTCCTTCTGATTGCATCATTATGCGACGCTACTAGTGAAGCCGCTGGGAGGAAGGAGGAATGAAGGGAGAGAGGACGTCGCTGATTGGCCCGGTGCTGCCATGGAATAGGGGAGACTTGTAATCGCTTCTGCTGCGCATACTCTGCATTAGGAAAGGGGGCACAAGAGGTAGTCCCCGGACTGCGTGACGTCATCGCGGTGGGTGTTCGTATCGGCGGGTCGTTCGTAAGTCGGGCGTTCGTAACCCGGGGACTACCTGTATTATAAATGCACACATAAATTACCTTGTTTCTTAGGCGTTCTTGCGAATGTTCCTTTCACAATTTTACAGCGCGAGTTATCACCACCACACACCCCACATTTATCTTCTCTCTTCGTTGAGCCAATTACTTTGTTACAACCAACTTTCTATGTGCAAAACAGAAAAAAGGAGTGAATTGGAGAACTTTATGTTGGTAAGCATAGTAAATCATAGATAAAGGAAACCTTAAAGGGGCAGTATGGCGAATTTTTTTTTTTTTAAATATGTGCAAACATGTGCAAATAAGAAATACTTTTTTTCCAGAATAAATGAGCCATAAATTACTTTTCTCCTATTTTGCTGCCACTTACAGTAGGTAGTAGAAATCTGACAGAAGTGACAGGTTTTGGACTAGTCCTTCTCTTCATAGGGGATTCTCAGCAAGGCTTTTATTCTTTATAAAGGTAGCAGTAAAAAAAAGCTCGCCCATTGAAAAATGGGCGCTAGGCTAGGGCACACCCTCCCCCAGCACCGCAAGCACAGATGCATCCCGCTCGCCCATCCTCCACCGCTGTCTGCAGTATATGCACACGGAGAGGTTTCTTGCTTGGCAGTTGGAAAAAGCTGTTATTTCCCACAATGCAATGAGGTTCACAGACAGCAGATTGTCAAGTCTGGAAGCAGGGACACAAACACACAGCAACACGACGCAGAGACACGGGTTTTATTATATAGGATTCCCTAAAAAGGATGATACAATGGCGGTGTACGCCACAGCGATGAACCATTCAACTGTAGTATTAGATCAGGGATGCGCAGCCTTTTACCCATATTTGTTTCCATAAATTTGTAACTACCAGGCTAGCATCTCCTATTGTGCTTTCCTGTTTGCATGGTAAGTATTTAGTTATGCATAGGTTTTGCATCTGTTTGATTGCTGAGTGTGTATGCGAGCTGTATAAGTGGTGCACATGAGGTGATAAGTCATTCAAATGCAGCCCATGTGGTGAGCGCTGGCTTTATTCTCTGCTGTCCATTTTGAATGTAAGTTACACATTTCTGCTTAGCTGCTGCCAGGGTTAAGGACATATGCTTTTAACTTAGGTCAGATAGTGTAGGACATCTGCTCTGGAGAATTACCTCAACGTTGGTGCAGATGTCCAGTAAATTGCATTTTGCATGCAAACTATAATCGAAGCTAAACTTTCTCCATAACCCAGTATTGCATTGTTTGGATGCGGGGCATGCATTTTTAGTCCAGGAGGGGCAGTGTACGCCACAGCGATTAACCATTCAACTGTAGTATTAGATCAGGGATGCGCAGCCTTCTACCCGTATTTGTTTCCATAAATTTGTAACTACCAGGCTAGCATCTCCTATTGTGCTTTCCTGTTTGCATGGTAAGTATTTAGTTATGCATAGGTTTTGCATCTGTTTGATTGCTGAGTGTGTATTTGAGCTGTATACGTGGTGCACATGAGGTGATAAGTAATTCAAATGCAGCCCATGTGGTGAGCGCTGGCTTTATTCTCTGCGATACAATGATACTGGCCAGCTTCCCTGCTTGCTACACAGTTTTTTGGCAGTTGGGCAGAGCAACTGCCATTCACTAAGTGCTTTTGAAAATAAATAAATCCCTGGGAATCCTCCATGAGGAGATGGGCTAGTCCAAAACCTGTCAGTTCTGTCAGATTTCTACTACCTGCTGTAAGTAACAGCAGCACAGGAGAAAATAAATGTAAGGCTCATTTTACTCTGGAAGAAACGTACTTCTTATTTGTATATGCAGTGATCAGTAGACAAAACCACACGCACCATCCGTCCTATACCAACGTGGTTTTTATTGCAACACTAGTGTCAACGACCTATCCAAGTGGGAATAGCATCTAGCATAGATTTACCTCCTGCACAGTAGTTACAGCTGTGGAGGTGGGAGATCGGGGATGATCGTGAGGTGTCTCCAATCTCCCTCCTCCACAGCTGTAACTACCATACAGGAGGTAACTCTATGCTAGATGCTATTCCAACTTGGATAGGTCGTTGACACAAGTGTTGCAATGAAAACAACATTGCTATAGGATGGATGGTGCACGTGCTTTTGTCTTCTGATCACTGCATATGGATTTCTTTCTTCTCTTCTACTGAACGGAGCTCACATCCACCAGCACTATCCAGGGATGCACCAGCAGCGGTGAGATAAAATTGTTTGCCTGTGTTTGCACTTTCACATGACTCAATGCATTATCAACTAGAGGACTCTTCTTTGTGTTAAATCTTATTTGTATATGTTTGCATATATTTAAAATAAAAAAAAAAATTCGCCATAGTGCCCCTTTAAAGTGTACCCAAGAAGGAAAAAAAAAAAAAAAAATACATACCTGGGGCTTCCTCCAGGCTGATCACTCCCTCACCGTCCTCCACCGCTGCCACCTGGACCGTCCGCAATTAGTAGGCTACTGGAGCATTAAGGACTCCATGCAGAATAGGTGCTGGCTCCAGCCAGGATTCAATCCCATGTCAAAGGTGGTTACTTTAACAAATACCAGTGTTTCGTCTGAAAGGGAAGCTGCACCTGACCTCAAGACCGGTTCTAGCTACAATGGGGACCAGGAGCAAAAGTAACCTGGGGGCCTGTGACACCCAGCCCCCCTCCACCCAGTAATAGTAGTCCGAGTTGCCCCTAAGGAACGACCCCTCCAGTAGGGGTGACAGGCAGATGCTCACCTCCTCTGAGTTCCATGCACTGTAAGTCCCATCTGTCTCCCCTGTAATGTTGCTGCTCTGCACCTCCTGCCTCTCACGACAGGCACTAGAGCCCAAATGGAGAAGCAGGAAGTGCAAAGCAACAACACTACGGGGGAGACAAATGGACCTGCAACATCTGGAACTCAGAGAAGGCAAGTGTGCACTTGTCAGCAGTGGGGGAAGGGGGGGGAGCAGAGGGTGATAATTTGGTGGGGAGGTGGCAGACACTTGGTGGCCCCTATGGATGCTGAGGCCCCGGTATGCCTCAAAACAAACCGAACAGTCGGAGACAGGATGGAACAAAATCTAAAAATGATGCAAAAAATTACAATAAGGCCTACTGAAGCCAAATGGCCAAATGAGGGGGGGGGGGGGGGGGGGGAGAGGGGTGTAACCACAACACCACTCACAGCCATGGCCGACCGCAACCATACATTAGAAAAGCAGCATAAATTCAGCAGATTGCAATAATAAGCCAGAACATAGGCCTACAATGGAGATGGACATGCAAAGAACTCCTATTGCAAAGTTTAAGCTGGCATAAAGATAAAGCAAGGAATGCAGAGCCACATAGTCATGCATCTAAAACTTAATATAGGATAGAATGCAAGGATTCTCACCACTCAGTAGACACTGTCCCTGTATGCCTTCCAAGGCTACAACTCGAGATGAGGTTAGCTGGGACCTCCCATGGAAATGTCAAGTGTGTGGTCTCCCTCAGATGATGCACCACTGTGTATAGAGTGGGGGCACTTTGGGGGTTACTCAAAGAGTAGTGACTCTAGTATAAGCTGAGACCCACACTTTTGGGACACTTTTGTGGTCTAAAAATTAGGCTTATGCTCGAGTATGTACAGTATACTATAACAATGTTTATTGGTTGTTTTCAAGGTGCATTTCATTTGTTTTAAACAGCTTACAACAGTTATACAGTACTATAATATGTAACAACAAAACTATATAATACAAACCAGTACTGTATATTTTGTTGATGGAGACAATTTTGTTTGTATGTATGAAAAAAATGTAACTACAGTGATTTGTAAGTAGGGGACTGCCTGTATTTTTTGATAGACAACAGAGGAGAAATGGCAATGCATCCTAAGACCAGGCCGCATCTGAATGACTGCTAACAGAGTCGTGCAGAGTCACCTAGAGGCAACATACACACCTTGTATTCAAAACAAATGCTAAAATTATGCACTAAAGCCCTAACCTTTCATAGAAACTGAATGCAATCATAAATATTAAAATGGGAGAAGCTAGACATAAAGTAAACATACATTATGGACAGCAGGGAGAGGTAGGAGCATTTCCCAAAGCAGGCTGCATCTGAATGACTGACTACCACCATAGGTGTGCAGAGCCATAGGGAAGGTACGCATCTTGCATTCATGCACCTTTTAGTGCATCTGTTGTGAATGCAACATGTGTACCCTGCCTATAATTAGGCACTGCACACCTATGCTGGTAGTCATTCAGATGCAGCCTGCTTTGGGAAGGGCTGCCACCTCTCCCTGCCATATATATTTTTGCTGTATAATTATCCTTTATATGAGCTTTTTTAAAAAAAAAATTGCATGTGCATAATACTCACCAGGCATTCCCCTCGCACACATATATTATGGGATTCTTTATATGAGCACTGAGTTCCATCATGCGCCAGTCGCTTCATGTATACAACATCACCAGATTCCTTTGACTGGCAGTAAAGGTGACATCTTTCTTTTTCTGAAAGAGAAAATGAAAATATACCCGGTAATACTGTCTTTCTTAGATCATTGTGCAATCAGCCTCACTTTTCTCATTTAACCACTTCCCTAGCACGCTATGTTTTGCTGATCGGTGCTGCGTGGGCTCTCCAGCCCACAGCACAGATCAGGTTGCAGCCAGGCCGATCAGACTTCCCCCCTTTTTTCCCCACTAGGGGGATGTCCTGCTGGGGGGGTCTGATCGCCGCCGGCTGCTTGCGCTTGCGGGGGGGGGCTCTTCAAAGCCCCCCTCCGCAGCGCTTCCTGGCCTCCTTCCCCTTCCCTCCCTCTCCCTCCCCCTGTGAGCGGCGCAGGACGGATTTCCGTCCTGCGCCTGATGGGATAGGCTTTAGCCTATCAGATGCCGGTGATCCCCGGCCAATCAGAGGCCGGGGATCACCGATCTCCTCTACGGCGCTGCTGCGCAGCAGCGCCGTATACATGTAAACACCGGGGAAGATCTTCCCCGTGTGTTTACATTTACCCTGCGAGCCGCCGATCGGCTCGCAGGGTGTTCACGGAGACACCTTCCGGGAACTGACATGGAACGGCCGCTCATACGAGCGGCCGTTTCCATGGTATACACTTCTGGATTCAGGGGCGTGTATATACGCTCCGAGAATCCGGAAGTGGTTAAAGAGGAACTCCAGTGAAAATAATGTAATAAAAAAGTGCTTCATTTTTACAATTATGTATAAATGATTTAATCAGTGTTTGCCCATTGTAAAATATTTTAAATCCCTGATTTATATTCTGACATTTATCACATGGTGATATTTTTACTGCTGGCAAATAATGCAGCTGCTGCTTGCTGTTTTGGCAGTTGGAAACAGCTGTAAACAGCTATTTCCCACAATGCAAAAGGGTTCACAGACAGGAAACTGCCGAGAGTACTTAGTCAGAATTTCTTTGCGGGAGGGGTTTCACCACAATATCAGCCATACAGCGCCTCCTGATGGTCTGTTTGTGAAAAGGATTAGATTTCTCATGTAAAAGGGGGTATCAGCTACTGATTGGGATAAAGTTCAATTCTTGGTCGGAGTTTCTCTTCAAGTCTGTATCCTATTAAACGTTTCCCAAGGCGATATTTTCAAACCGTATCAATAAAATACCTCCAAAGCACCCACCAAGCACCAAATTATTAGAAAGAAGTTTGATATAACTTTCTTTACCTACTTTTCAGTAATTATTTAATTGCTAAGTGCTGAAATTTTGTTTTTAGATAAAATGAAAAATGGTCTCCTGGGAGAAAACTCAAGAGAGAAGGTAATTGGATAATGGCCTTAACCACCCTGGCGTTCTATTAAGATCGCCAGGGCGGCTGCGGTAGGGTTTTTTTTAAATAAAAAAAAAACTATTTCATGCAGCCAACTGAAAGTTGGCTGCATGAAAGCCCACTAGATGGCGCTCCGGAGGCGTTCTTCCGATCGCCTCCGGCAGCCAGAAGTAACACGGAAGGCCGCAATGAGCAGCCTTCCGTGTTTGGCTTCTCCTGTCGCCATGGCGACGAGCGGAGTGACGTCATGGACGTCAGCCGACGTCCTGACGTCAGCCGCCTCCGATCCAGCCCTTAGCGCTGGCCGGAACTATTTGTTCCGGCTGCGCAGGGCTCAGGCGGCTGGGGGGACCCTCTTTCGCCGCTACTCGCGGCGGATCGCCGCAGAGCGGCGGCGATCGGGCAGCACACGCGGCTGGCAAAGTGCCGGCTGCGTGTGCTGCACTTTATTTGATGGAAATCGGCCCAGCAGGGCCTGAGCGGCAGCCATCGGCGGTGATGGACGAGCTGAGCTCGTCCATACCGCTAAGATGGTTAAAGTGAGTCTGAAGCCATACAAATTACCTCTTTTTATTGCCCAGTTATGTTAAGCATTAAGATCAAAGCTGATTCACCTCATTCCCATGGCAGGACAAAGTATTTATCCCCCTAAAATCCCGGGGGCAAAATTCTACGATCGCTTCCTGGAAGAGGCAGAGCTGTGCGCAGTAGCTCTGCCTCTGCTCCAGTCAATCTCCGCCCCTCTCAGTCTTCTTTCACTGAGAGGGGCGGGGAGAGGCGGAGATTGGCAGAGATTGACTAGACTGGAGGTAGAGCTACAGTGCAAATCTTTGCCTCCCCCGGGCAGCAAGATCCACGAAAGTTGAGGAATTTTGCTCAAGGATTTTAAGGGGATAAATATCTTGTTCTGCCGTGGGGATGCGGCGAATCAGCTTTGTCCTTAATGCTTAATATAAGTGAGCAATAAAAAGAGGCAATTTATATGGCTTCAGGCTCTCTTTATGCCACATTCACAGTGGCCTTTGCTTTCCTTGTGACAGCAGGAATGCAAAAGACCAAGACAGCGGCGCCACATGTTATACTTGCGTTGCGGCAGGTACAGTGCAGCATACAAAGAAAAGTATGGTCAACTCCCACTGTTAATGGGCACTATTACCAGTAACACACTGCATGCAGCGAGTTACCATAGTGTAAACTGTTGTACCGCAACACACCCGCTGCACTGTTTACATGCAAATATCAATTGCTAATAATATTTATTAGCAATATTTTGCACTACATAGTTACCACTCTGCACTTTCTTGCCTCCTATACAAAATTGAATTTGTCCTTAGGCAACAAGATGCAATGACTTTTTTTGTGGAGTTTATGATGCTAGGGTCTGTAGTCCTTGTTCTAATTGTGCAACCTTATATCCAGTGTTTATATTGTGAAAATGTTGCATACAATTTTCATGATACTACATACTTAGTTAATTTTATGTGGCTCGCTACAGCAACGTCTTTTGTCTTTGTCCACAGTTTGTCCCCTATCTTATTGCCTGATGAAGCGGGCTGTGCCTGCGAAACGCGTTGCATCTTTTGGGGTACCAATAATAAATGTATTTGCTTAATTCAGACAGTATTTTGAGTCTGCTTTCCGGAGGTAAGTCCACCACTGCCTCCCAGCAAATTTTAAAATTTTTATTACCTTTTATCCTGCTGGCGCCTCTGTTCTCTTACGATAATGTATTAGCTCTATATTCGGGTCCCTGCTTGTAATTCTAATTAGTGATGGTCATGTCTAGAGGAACTCATGAAAGCATGAAGCATGTGATTAGTTTGGTCAGGTGATAGATAAGCAAGTCTCTGATTTGCTAGTCATGATCATGTGCTAAAGCAGGATGTGATCACAGCAAATGAGAGCTTTGCAAATCTATCAGCTGATCAAACAAGTTGCATGCTTCTCCATGAGTTCTCCAAGACATGACCATCACTAATTCTGATCCTCATCTAAGGTAGGTTGTAAGACTAAGACTGCACTACCATATTTACACATGGCCAATCTGAGTAAAAGGCCTTTCTTAGATTCAAACTCTAAGATTAATCTATTGTCTTTTATAGGAAACTATCATGAAACTACTTATTTAACCCTCCTGGCGGTTTGCAAAAATCCGCCAGGGGGCAGCAAATGCGTTTTTTTAAATTTTTTTTTTTTTTGTCATGTAGCGAGACAAAGTCTCGCTACATGATAGCCGCTGCTCAGCGGCATCCCCCCAGCCCCTCCGATCGCCGGAGGCGATCGGAGATCAGGAGATCCCGCTCAAAGAACGGGATCTCCTGGAGGGCTTCCCCTGTCGCCATGGCGACGGGGCGGGATGACGTCACCGACGTCGTGACGTCAAGGGGGACTCCGATCCACCCCACAGCGCTGCCTGGCACTGATTGGCCAGGCAGCGCACGGGGTCTGGGGGGGGGGGGGCTGCGGCGCGACTGTTAGCGGCGGATCGGCGGGTAGCGGCGGCGATCGGGCACTGCACGCAGCTAGCAAAGTGCTAGCTGCGTGCAGCAAAAAAAAAATTATGCAAATCGGCCCAGCGGGGCCTGAGCGGTGCCTCCCGGCGGCATAGCCCGTGCTCAGCACGGGCTAACCGCCAGGGAGGTTAATTTACGAAGGTGACCTTTTTACTATTGCGTGATTTGTAATGGAATTTAGTGCATTAAAAAGAAAGTGACACTGGATAAATCACCTCCATGAGGCTCTCCATGGATGGAGTTTCTATCATCTCATCATGCATTCTTTTTGTATTGCTTTGGCGATTTGGACATTCAGAAGGCAACACTCACTACATAGACTGCATTGTGGGAGACCACAGTTGCTCCCTCAAAGCTGAATTATCGCAAATACCTTCTATTTTAAGAAGGCAAACTACACTTAGTGTTGGGTTTTTAATAGGAGGGCTTTTCATTTTCTTTTAGTCCCCTAAACTTTCCTAGTAGTTCCGCGTCACCCTGAGCTGCTTGGGTATTCTGTTGTTCTGACCCAAGCCCCTAACCCCATAGAGCAATATCAATCCCTGCCATGCACTGAGAAGGACCAACAGTCCGAAACAGGTTGTCTGCATGTGGGGTTGATGTGGCTCTGTAAACTTTACAAACGATAGGCTTGCTATACACCAGCGGTAAAGGATGTAAGCCTGGCTTTAGGGGCATGAAATGATAATTTGCATATTCAGTAGTAGTACATTGTGGGAGACCAGTCACTTACTTAAAAAGACACTGAAGCGAAAAAAAAATATGATATAATGAATTGGTTGTGTACTATGAATAATTACTAGAAGATTAGCAGCAAAGAAAATATTCTCATATTTTTATTTTCAGGTATATAGTGTTTTTTCTAACATTGTATCATTCTCTAATATGTGCAGATTACACAATACTCAGCATTCAAAATGATTATTTCAGAGCAGTCTGAACTAATGACCTCTCCTCTGGCAGAGGAAAAGTAAACAGTTGAGATAATAAAAGTCAGAAGACAGCCCTCTCCACGACTTTTGAAAGTCGTAGAGATTAATGGCTTTTTTGCATAGAGATAACAACTAGAGTTTCTTAACTCTTCCTGTACTGGAAACAATTAGACTGATGTATCTGATCTTAATGTTTTATTTCTTAGCTGTACTACACATACAAATCATAATATCATCATTTTTTTTTCGCTTCAGTGTCTCTTTAAAGCTGAATCATCACATATTCCTTCTGTTTTAAGAAGGCAAACTACACTGAGTGTTGGCTTTTTAGTAGGAGGGCTTTTCGGTCTCTTTTAGTCCCCCTATAATTTCCTAATAGTTTTGGGTCACCCTGAGCTGCTTGGGTACTCCGTTACAGAACAGAAGAGTCTGTGCATGCTCTCTCTCTCTCTGCTCTTGCTGTGGCCCTTATCAGAAGCTATAAATCAGCAGAGTTGTCAAAATGAAGGACTTTTCCTGGTTGCCAGATGACTACTTAAGCCTGTTTACTGCACAAAAAACTCCTCATCTGTTCAACATCAGAGACAGATCTGTAATTTTATGTCCCTTTGACAAAGGATTTTTCTGGGATTGGTTTGCTCATGAGGAACACATGCCAATTTATTTTCAAGAATTCAGAACCTTCAAGTGTGTTTTCTGAGTTTACGGGAGGCCGTAAACTCAGAAGCTTATTATCTTAAAGAGAATCTGTACTCTAAAATTCTTACAATAAAAATAATACCATTCTATTCCTTATGTTCTCCTGGGCCCCTCTGTGCTGTTTCTGCCACTCTCTGCTGCAAACCTGGCTTGTAATTGCCAGTTTTAGGCAGTGTTTACAAACAAAAAAGACTGGCTTCTAACCAGAGTATCATAGGCTGACAACTAGCTTACTCTGTGACTCATGCAGAGCTTGGAGAGGGTGTGTAAAGCTTCTGCCAATGACAAGCAGTGCTGCACATTCCACACATTCCAGCCTCAGCCAACAGAGCCAACAGAGGAAAGAAGATAAGATTAATTACAGAGACAGTGCAACTAGAAAAGGTTGCAGTAAGACAGGCCACATTAGAACAGGTATAGGAACTTATAGGATAGAGGAAATAAGGCTCAAAATTTTGTTACAGAGTCTCTTTAAGGCTCCCTGCACACTGCAAATCCGTTTTCCGATTCCGATTCCGTTTCCGATTCCGATTCCGTTTCCGATTTTCCTTGAATACATTCAACAGAAAAACGGATCAAAAAACGCAGCATGCAGTTAAGATTAAAAATCTGAATCGGAATCGGATGTAAAAACAGATTAAAAAGTGGAATCGGAATCTGAAATGCATGCAGTGTGCAAGAGGCCTAATGTCCACAGAAGAAGTTTAAATGGGGGAAGCAGTGCACACCATAGGGTATAGCCCATAAGTGCCTTTGTGCCCAGACCGGTGGTAACTGGACAATCAATGGATTTGTTGAGCAAATAGTTGGCACTCCATTTAGAAAGATATAATCTTTATTGCTGCATAATCAAATGGTTTGACACAATGACAAAATGTCAAAAAGATGTGCACACAGGGAGTAGAGCTAGATGTGCATTCCTGGGTATCTGCAGCAGAGTAAAGCCCGGGGGGAGGTTGTTCTTGGAAACTCCCTTTCATAAACATGGTGACTCCTAGATGTCTCCTCCTTCCCAGGTAAATAAGTAAAAGGGGGTCATTTTTTACAATACATGGTTAAGTTGAAAAATCTAAAACAAAATAAAGAAAATGTTATTAAAATTTGTACAAAATAAAAACAGAAAAGCCTTTTCTTCATTTTGTAATCTGTACGCTTCCATTTTCAACTGCACAGTACACGTTTTTTTTCTTCTGATAAGTATACTTTTATCTTTTGATGTCCTTTTCAGTGTACTACTTTTATCTTCTTCCAATCTACTAAATTCTTCTGACATCTGCTTTGTTCTTCTATGCTTGTTCTGTTCTGTTCACATCAGCATGCAATGTGTCATCCATATTTGATGTAATGCTGATCAATAGACTCAGCAGCTTATACAGGGAGTGCAGAATTATTAGGCAAGTGGTATTTTTGAGGAATAATTTTATTATTGAACAACAACCATGTTCTCAATGAACCCAAAAAACTCAATAATATCAAAGCTGAATATTTTTGAAAGTAGTTTTTAGTTTGTTTTTAGTTTTAGCTATTTTAGGGGGATATCTGTGTGTGCAGGTGACTATTGCTGTGCATAATTATTAGGCAACTTAACAAAAAATAAATATATACCCATTTCAATTATTTATTTTTACCAGTGAAACCAATATAACATCTCAACATTCACAAATATACATTTCTGACATTCAAAAACAAAACAAAAACAAATCAGTGACCAATATAGCCACCTTTCTTTGCAAGGACACTCAAAAGCCTGCCATCCATGGATTCTGTCAGTGTTTTGATCTGTTCACCATCAACATTGCGTGCAGCAGCAACCACAGCCTCCCAGACACTGTTCAGAGAGGTGTACTGTTTTCCCTCCTTGTAAATCTCACATTGTATGATGGACCACAGGTTCTCAATGGGGTTCAGACCAGGTGAACAAGGAGGTCATGTCATTAGTTTTTCTTCTTTTATACCCTTTCTTGCCAGCCACGCTGTGGAGTACTTGGACGCTTGTGATGGAGCATTGTCCTGCATGAAAATCATGTTTTTCTTGAAGGATGCAGACTTCTTCCTGTACCACTGCTTGAAGAAGGCGTCTTCCAGAAACTGGCTGTAGGACTGAAAGTTGAGCTTGACTCCATCCTCAACCCGAAAAGGCCCCACAAGCTCATCTTTGATGATACCAGCCCAAACCAGTACTCCACCTCCACCTTGCTGGCGTCTGAGTCGGACTGGAGCTCTCTGCCCTTTACCAATCCAGCCACAGGCCCATCCATCTGGCCCATCAAGACTCACTATCATTTCATCAGTCCATAAAACCTTAGAAAAATCAGTCTTGAGATATTTATTGGCCCAGTCTTGACGTTTCAGCTTGTGTGTATTGTTCAGTAGTGGTCGTCTTTCAGCCTTTCTTACCTTGGCCATGTCTCTGAGTATTGCACACCTTGTGCTTTTGGACACTCCAGTGATGTTGCAGCTCTGAAATATGGCAAAACTGGTGGCAAGTGGAATCTTGGCAGCTGCACGCTTGACTTTTCTCAGTTCATGGGCAGTTATTTTGCGCCATGGTTTTTCCACACGCTTCTTGCGACCTTGTTGACTATTTTGAATGTAACGCTTGATTGTTCGATGATCACGCTTCAGAAGCTTTGCAATTTTAATAGTGCTGCATCCCCTTGCAAGATATCTCACTATTTTTGACTTTTCTGAGCCTGTCAAGTCCTGCTTTTGACCCATTTTGCCAAAGGAAAGGAAGTTGCCTAATAATTATGCACACCTGATATAGGGTGTTGATGTCATTAGACCACACCCCTTCTCATTACAGAGATGCACATCACCTAATATGCTTAATTGGTAGTAGGCTTTCGAGCCTATACAGCTTGGAGTAAGACAACATGCATGAAGAGGATGATTTGGTCAAAATACTCATTTGCCTAATAATTCTGTACTCCCTGTATGGATGTCCTGTTGGGGCTTCCTATGAGTCCATTTGTTAACCCCCAAAAATATATAATGTACATCTATTCTCCTTGTAAGGAAACAACCTTTAACATTTACAAACCTACTATAAGAATTCCTATACAAATTAGACATCACAGACCTTGTTGTGTATAAAGACTGTCACTTCCCTTCATTTGTTGTGAAAAGTAGTGAAGAAATGCCTCTGATAATAACTTATTATTTAGTCTGGAAGCAGGTGGTCAAAGTGGTGCAAAGGATGACATATAGATACAGGTAGTCCCTGACTTACGAACGCCCGACTTATGAACGACCCGTCAATACAAACGGCATGGATTCAGTGTTTCCATGGGAACAAGTAAAAAAAAAATTTCAAATTGGAGTTTTTGGGAAAATCGATTTTAAAAAACGTTTTAAAAAAAATTAGCTTTGAAACTTGTATAAACAGGCACAGAGGGCAGAGGTGACACCGAGGGGGGCACAGAGGAGGTACAGGAGTCAGAGACGGCACAATTTTCAGACTTAAGAACAGATTCAGGTTAGGAGCGAACCTACAGTCCCTATTTCATTCGTTAACCAGGGACTATCTGTACATTGAGCAGGAAACTTTAAAGTGAACCTACGGTGAAAATAAACTGATGAGATAAACAATTGTATCTATCCTCCTACTTTTTTTTTTTTTTTTTTTTTTTTTAAGATACCCCATGGTTTTATTTTTTGTTTAACCACTTATGGATTTTGGGCGTGAGTCTCACCTCCAGTTTAGCACTCATGTACAGTAGGTTCCTGGACGTGAGATGCAATGTCCTACACTAATCGCTGCCTCCATGTGCTCGTGCTGTTGTCTAATGATGCATCTGTACAGCACTGAGGTCGTCAAACTGTGCCCGCTAGCGATCACATCCAATCGCTACACACGCACAGGCTGGAGATAATGGTCCACTACATGCCCAACTAGTATCAAAATATGGCATTAATCGGGACAAGCCAAAGAACCTGTTTTGAGGGGGTTTTATAACTGTGGCACTTGTCAAGTGAAAAATAGGAAGGGTGAAAAATGCATTATACTTTTTATTTTTTTTACATTTAGAATGACTACTAAACAAATCTTGGAAAAAGTATTACCCAAAGAAAGCCTAAGTTATCCTGGAAAAACACACACACACACACACACACACACACACACACACACTTGATTAGTATTCTAAAAGTTATTGCTGTATAAATAGTAGCGACACAGCTGAAATGCCAAAATTGTCAGGAACCCTATGGCGTAAGTACACCGGGACCTGAAGTGGTTAAACATTTACAAAAAAGATTTAATGTTTTATAGTCTCTGCTCAATGGCATTCCCTCAAGAGCCCCAGTGATAAAAAAATATATGAACTATTGGCCTTTTTTATCTATTCCACGCTCTCAGAAGTTGTTCTCTGCCAGGAAAAGTTTTATGGCTGTAATTCCTTATAAGTGAGGGTTATGCTTTAATCCAACAAGGGTCAGACAAGACAGGACCTGTCACTCTCATGCCTGAAAGTTAACTCTTTCAGGCAGTAAAAGAAAAAAAGGAACAAAGCTTAATTATTAATATGTACATTTATTATTATATGTAATATTATTACATACATATGTCACATGTCACCTCGGGTACACTTTAACCACTTCAGCCCGCAGGTGTTTTCACCTTCAGGACAGAAGCAATTTTCCCCCGTTAGCACTCCTCCCATTCATTCGCCAATAACTTTATCACTACTTATCACAAGTAATTAAATTAAGGTTTTTGTGAGCAATACTTGTTTTCAGTAATTACCTTTTTTTCTATGCATTTTGAAGGCAAACACACACAAAAAAAGAAAAAAAAAACCAATTTCTCCAATTCCACCCCCTATAGTTTTAAAATAAGCAATGCTACTATAAATAAAACCCACCCATTGTATCTGCCCATTAGTCCCGGCTATCACATCATTTAAATTATGTTCCTAGTACAATGTATGGGGACAATATATTATTTGGAAATAAAGGTGTATTTTTTCTGTGTTTTTTATTTTTTGTGTCCCATCAATTGCAAGCCCTTATCTACTAAAATTAATATAATCAAATCACTTCCAAAGATCCCTCCCCCAGTTACCAAGCAAACAATTTAAAATATTAAAAAAAAAATCCATTAATAGGTGCCTTGGTTTACAAGGCAGTGTTTGAAGTAAAAAAAAAAAAAAAAAAAAAGTTACATTCTTATGAATGGACATGGCCTCTGATCGGGGTCATGTCCTTTTATCAAAAACCTTGCGATTGGTTCAGAGAAGCTTTCTTTCTGTTCCCCAATCACCGGCACGGAAAACCGCCGGGGTGCGCAGGCCCTGCAGGTGTCACTGTTTGCAAACTGGATGAGAATTCTCGTCCAGTTTGCCTTTAGCTGTGCCTATGTGGACAAAAATACTTGTCCAGATAGGCTTAAGTGGTTAAAGTAGACATTTTTGCACAAGGTAACACAATATTCTTGTACTTTAATGTATAACAATCATATTATCATGTACCATAACACATAATCAACACAACTAACAAGCCACTCTGCCATATAAGCTTACCATCAGGATGCTCATAGGGAATCCAGTGATGTTTGGCATTCTGGTATTCGAAAAATGGATCCCACTGTTTGCATTGTTCTTCTCGGAAGTCCTCAAAATCTTTGTCACATTCTTCAGTGTTACAAAGCTCTAGCTCATAGCTTGGGCCTGAACATGTACGACCCCCTCTAGCTGGGCTAAATACAAGAAAGTATAAGTATTAGCCACAGAGTTTAAATGAAAGCAGGCCATGTTATGTTTAGTCTGCACCACTGAAAAACGAAATACCTTTTAAGTTTATCAATGCCAAACACACATCCTGTAGTTAAGAGTTTAAAGGGAACTTGTACTGGTTGTTGTTCCATTATCTTCTGGTCAGGTTTTGGCACAGTTACATCTCAGCATTGGATCCTGGAACCAGGAAATTTTTAACCAGGTAATTTTGTTTAAAAGGAACCAGAGGTATGAGACCAACGGAAGCTGCCATATTTATTTTCTTTTAACCACTTAACAACCGCCTAACGCCGATAGGCGTCGGCGGGTCGTTAGTGGTATAGCATGGAAACGGTCGCTCGATCCTTTCCTTGCCAGTTCACGGAGACTGTCTCCGTGAACAGTGTGCGAGCCGCCGATGGCGCCTCGCACACATAATGTAAACATCCGGGGAAGAAATCCCCGCTGTTTACATCACACAGCAGCGCCGTGACGTAGATCGGCGATCCCCGGCCTCTGATTGGCCGGGGATCGCCGGCATCTGATAGGCAGAAGCCTATCCTATCAGGCGCAGGACGGAACTCCGTCCTGCGCCGCTCACAGGGTAAGAGAGAGGGAGGGAAAGCTGGGGAGGGCGGAAAGCGCTCCGGAGGGGGGCTTTGAAGAGCCCCCCCGGAAAGTGCGGGTAGCCGGCGGCGATCAGACCCCCCCCAGCAGGACATCCCCCTAGTGGGGAAAAAAGGTGGGAAGTCTGATCGCCCTGGCTATTTCCTGATCGGTGCTGCGGGCTGGAGAGTCCACGCAGCACCGATCAGAAGAAAATACCCTGGTCCTTAAGTGGTTAAACCATACCAGTTGACTGGCAGTCCTGCTGATCTTTCTGGTCAGTAGGGTCTAAATCACAACTGAAAAAAGCATGTGGCTAATCTTTTCAGATTTGTCATAGACATCTGATCTGCTGCATGCTTCAGGATCACTGGCTTAAAGTATTAGAGGCTGGGGATCAGCAGGACAGCCAGGCAATGTGCATTGTTTAAAAAGGAAATAAAACATGTCAGTCTCTATAATCTCACCTCGGGTTCCCTTTAAAGCAGACCCAAACTCTTGCAAAGCACACAATTAAAAGTCTTTATTCCTCAAATAGTTGCTTATTAAATTCACTTCTCTGTGTTCTCTGTTTGTTTAAGCAGATTAATGTGTACAGCAACTGTATATAGACTGCTGGTGACATCTGCCAAGGCAGCAGTCCATACATAGTTACATAGTTATAGTTATTTTGATTGAAAAAAGACATACGTCCATCGAGTTCAACCAGTATAAAGTACAACACCAGCCTGCTCCCTCACATATCCCTGTTGTTCCAGAGGAAGGCGAAAAACCCTTACAAGGCTTTGTTCAATTAGCCCCTAAAGGGAAAAATTCCTTCCGACTTAACACTTAGACTTAACTATTTCAGCACCTACAAAAAAAGAAAACACTTAAAGTGGAATAACTGACATTATATTCAATAAAAACAGGTTTTCCTACTTATTATATGCCATACGATTATCATATTTACTTTCATTTAGAAATTACTAGTTCCCAAAGTACATTTTTTTTCTCTGAGAGCTGCAATTGCATTTTATTCATAACTGGTGTATTTCTATTGTATTTCTATTGTAATGTACCAGGGATGATTTCGGAGTTCCCCATGTGTTCTGGAGTGTCTGCACAGTCAGACAAGTGTTTACATTCCTCACTTGATACAATTAACACAAGATAATGTTAAACACAAGATAATCACTAGTTCCGATGCATCCAGCTTTCCATGCAGGGAGCTTGTAACTCCTGTTTTTAACTAGTTGAATGCTGTTCTAGAAAAAAAAATGTGGTAGTATAGAATATGCTGTAAATAATCTTTTAGAGCAAAGAAGAAATGCTAGGTTTCATTCCGCTTTAAACCTTCAGGTTTTTTTTTATGATTTCCATAAATTGTAATGAAGAATGCTTTTTCCTTAAAAGCTTATCATGCTGTGGTTAATCTTTCAGAGAAAAGAAGAAGTTTTGAGTTTGGTTCAAATTTAAGGCTCTCCTACTACATTCCTTAACCTTTAAAGCGGTATAAAACCCTGACATAATATTCATTAAAAACATGTTTTCCTACTTTTTATATGCCATACGGTTAGCATATTTGTTTTTGTGCATAAGTGTTATTATTCATTTAGTAATTACAAGTTTCTAAAGTACACTTATTTTACTCTGAGAGCTGACTTTGCATTTTATTTATAACGGCTTTATTCATCCTCTATCTTAATCAGAAAGCATCAGAAAGCATTGTGAGAGAAGGCTTTGTTTACATTCCTGACTTGATACAATTAAACACAAGATAACATTATGTAAAGTTTGGAAGCGGCCAGCTTTGCAGGCAGGGAAGCTTCTAAAGCCTGTGTTAACCCTTTGAATGCAGTTCTAGTAAAAAAAAATGCTGGTTGTATATAATATGCTGTAAATAATCTATTAGAAATGCTGGGTTTCATTTTGCTTTAAGCAAGCCCAAGGAGAAAATAAAGTAAAGAGATACATTTTATTTATCATCCTACGTCTAAAAATTACTTTTTTTTTTTTTTTTTTAGATATCCCATGCTTTTTTTTTATTTATACTTGAACATTTATAAAGTAGATTGAACACTTTATTGTCTTATTTAGGTGTCCCAGAGTTAAAATACATAAACTATTGACTTTTTCTCTCTCTCACTGCCCTCAGAAGTTGTATTGTTCCTGGAAAACTTTTTATGGCTGCAATTTGCTTATCAGAGAGGTTTACTATATTCAGGACAAGGAATAGACAATGCAGAAGTTATCACTTCCATGCCTGAAAATTAACGCTTTCATTTAGCAAAATAAAATAAGAAAAACTGCCTGGTTAATATGTTTTGCACTGTATGTACACATGTTTATTTCATCATGTCATATGCCACATTGGGTACACTTGGGTACACTTTAAAGAGACACTGAAGCGAAAAAAACAATTATGATATTATTTGTATGTGTAGCACAGCTCAGAAATAAAACATTAGGAGCAGAGACAAAAGTCTAATGTTGTTTCCAGTACAGGAAGAGTTAAGAGACTCCAGTTGTTATCTATGTAAAAAAGCCATTGAGCTCTAGGACTTTCAAAGTCACCGAGAGCTCTGAGTTCTGAAGGTTGTTATCTTAGCTGTCAGTCAAGGATTTTCTTTTTCTCCGCCAGAGAACAGGTCAATAGTTCACAGCTTGCATTGTAAAAACATTTAGGGCTCGTTTCCACTAGTGCGAATCCGCATGCGGGCACTGCACGTGGATTCGCATAGGCAATGTCAGTGGATGGGGCTGTTTCCACTTCTGCGGGTGCGGCAGCGTTTTTTGAAGCGGCAGAAATCTGCACGGCAGAGCCGTCAGATTTCGCGTGCAGAAGGAATGTGCACGAATCGCCGCTAATGTATCTTAATAGGGAGATCGCATGCGGGGTGACCATGCGTTTTTTGACGCGAAATCGCATGCGATTTCGCATAGGTAATAATGTTAATTTACACCAGCAGTGACATGGTTAAATTCGCATATACCTTACCTATGCGGAATCGCATGCGAAATCGCGGCAAAAACGCATGCGGAATCGCACCCGCATGCGATTTCGTCCGTGGTGGAATGCAGGCGATTCTGCACCGCACTAGTGGAAACGAGCCCTTAGAATGCTGAGTAGTGTGTAAACTGCAAATACTAAAGAATGATGCAATGTTATAATAAAAAAAAATAAAAAACACCATATAACTGAAAATAAAAATATGAGAATATTTTCTTTGCTACTAATAATCTAGTAATTATCCGTACTACACAACCAATTCATTATATTATATATTTTTTTCGCTTCAGTGTCTCTTTAAACAAACTACCAAAATGTAACAGCACTGATAATGAAAATCTTCAGTGCTGTATGGAGGCAATCAGCAAAATTGTAGGCAGAAGAAACATACAATTTCTTAATAAATACGGTACCTTAAAAATGAAAATATTTGTCTAAAGATGTGTGCTTTCATAGTTCTAGGCCTCTGTCAACAGGCATGTTCGCAGACAAAAGCTGAAAGGCCACAGTACACAATGGGCCTTATTCAAATCACTTTTTCTCTATGGTTTTCTCTTAGGTGATATATTTTTATACCTGGTCAATAAAATGCCTTTTTAGCCACCAGCAAGCAAGAAAATACTCAGAATAATCTTCACAGTACTTTCCCACCTACTTTTTGGTGCTTTCTCAATTGCAGATTGCCGAAAAGTTACTTTAAACAGTAGATAAAATATCTCCTAGGAGAAAAAGAGAATTGAATAAGGTCCAACATGTGCATAAAGTAAACAAAGATGCTCTAAAACACAACTGTCCATGTAGATATTTTAAACAATAATGCATAACATCAATGGTAAAGTGGGGAGAGTCACAAAAAACCTGGAATGCAAGTGAAGGGACACGTGGAGGTATCCTACCTAATAAAAGCTAACTGTCGCTGCGTCCAGCAGTTTTGTCCCTGTGTCCCAGGATCTGACAGCTGGGACCAGGGAGCTGGATGGGCGAGCGAGGTGGGCGGGTGCGGGTAGAGCGAGGTGGGCGGGTGCGTGCGAGGTGGGCGGGTGCGCGCCTGTGTCGGGCGTGCCAGGCGTGCGCTCGCCGCCCAGCGGTTGCGTGCGCAGCGGGCACATGCATGCGCACTGGCGGTGGCGGCCGTAGACCTAGAGCCCGTTTTTTAAATGGGCTGGGTCTACTAGTGAAAAATAATCCCACATGCAAGCTGCTCACCAAAAACAAACAAAGACTATATATATATATACATACATACATACATACATACATACATACATACACACACATATATATCTCACCTAATGAAGGCATTGGGACCTGCATCCATGGGCTGCATCCACTGCCAAGCACTCAAGCAGATGCAGGCATGCTCGCGTGCGTTTAAAGGGGTGCATGCGTGCGTGCGGATGGGCAGGCGCTGATTTGCTTTTAGCGGGCTTAATTGCCTAAATATATACATACATACATACATATACACAAGGGTAGTATTAAAAATCTGTAGTACACTGCCTTATTTGATTACTCTGGCACTGAAAGTGACATTGAAGAAGGAAGAAAAGAAACAACTTATGATATAACAAATTGTATGAGTGGTAAGGATAATTAATAGAACATTAGTAACAAAGAAAAGAGTCATTTTTATTTTCAGTTATATAGCTTTTTTTTTATTTTTTATAACATTGAAACATTTTATCTTATATTTGCAAATACACACCATTCTCTGTATTTTAAACTATGAAACAGAGCAGAGCTAATGACCCTTTGAAATCTCCTGCTATAATGCCTTATCTGAAGCGGCCTCTCACTGTTTCTCGCTTCAGAGAATAGGACTGTCTCTAAACCAAGTTGGTTTGTTAGAGACTAGAGCTAAGAGAGGCTCTTCTGCATAGATAACAACTCAAGTTTCTTAACTCTTCCTGTACTGCAAACAATATGAGACTAATTTCTTTGCTACTAATTCACCATCTCTTAGCTGTACTACACATACAATGCATTATTTCATAAGTTTATTTTCACTTCAGATTCCCTTTAAAAACATGTATAAGTTGCTCACATGCGGTCTTTTCAGGTGGTGACACAAACAGTTTTCTCCTCTAAAGTTAAGTGTCCAAAAATATGCGGCGAGCCTATTCAGTACAAAATGTGGATGCTTTGCACACATGTTTGCATGTTTACAAGAATGTTGCACACTGGAAATTATTTTTTTTAGACAAGTAAAAGCTTTGCATATTAGAGGGTTTGCTTGGTAAGAATTGCGTATATGCAATAAGCACTTACTGAGGGTTGTCGCAGCTCCTCGTTCTGTATCTCACACCCGTTCCACAAGTCCGAGAACATGATCCATAACTACTCCATGGACCCCAATTTCCATCTTGCCGAAGAATGTCTGGAGTAAGCCAGATGCAGTGGCCCTTGAAACATTGCTTAATTAAAAATAAAAAAATAAAATAAATGATTCTGCCAAGATAAAAGCATGATATAAATGTTCTGCGTTTTCTCCTGAATTAAAGTGCCAGAGCTTCAGCCACTTAGGTGCTCCACAGGTGAAAAGGATCATTAGGGAGCCTTGCCCAAAGATTCCATTCTGTATTTGCGGTCTTTTTTTGGTCATGGCTCAAATCACGCATCAGAGACAGCATCCTTAACCAGTACGCTGTCCAGCTGAATTCAGTAAGACTAATATATCAATATCTTCTGCAACAGACCAATTCAGAGTACACATCTTCAGTTTCAATTTACTGAGAATGACCTCTCAGCTACAGTAATGTTTTTTAAATTGAAATACTATATATTTTCGAAAACAAATGGATTTTGATTTATTCATGAACTGTGACACATGATTTTAAAAAGTTAAACAATATACTACATAACTACGGTTACCATTATACTTGAAAATGTATTAACCACTTGATAATAAGCAAGTAGATTTTGTTATCAACATCATCTGTCTTTCAATCCATTTTGCCTATTGCTAATGACCGCCGGTCACGGTCCAATTATTCGTCTAACTAGACGAATGCAACTGCGCCTGTGCGGCCGCACGCGGCCTCGTTCCCGCTCGCGTCTCCACGATCCTCCATTCCCCGCCGCCGGTCACAGTCCAATTATTCGTCTAACTAGGCAAATGCAACTGAGCGACTGCGCGTGTCCTAGCTCCCGCTTGCGTCTCCGGGAGCTTACTGCACAGGCGCAGTATGAGGTTTTCTCGTTACGAGAAAACCTCATACTGCGCCTGTGCAGTAAGCTCCCGGAGACGCGAGCGGGAGCTAGGACACGCGCAGTCGTTCAGTTGCATTTGCCTGGTTAGACGAATAATTGGACTGTGACCGGCGGCGGGGTATGGAGGATCGTAGAGGACGGCGCGGGACAGGACAGCTGCAGGGGGCCGGTAGAAGCCCCAGGTAAGTGTCAGTTTTTGTTTTTAAAAACTATCCACAGAACCCCTTTAACTGCCCATGAGTCGCTGGCTGCAATGGAGAATCCCAGCGCTGATCGTGAGTGCCATTTCCACTACCCGTCTAAGATCTACACAACTTTCTATTGGAGTACTATGATGCTCTGTTTCTCAGAGGTTACGTGATCAACCATCGCTGTCTTGAGGGTGGTTTGTAGTTGTCTGCAAACGGCCCAAGGTTTATAATTAATAAAAACCTTTCCCCATAATGGCCAGAGAGATCTGATTGGTGCATTTAAGTCGGAGGACGATGAGAAGATAATGGGTCCAATCCAATTAACTTTTTCTTCTACGTTTTCTCCTAGGTGGCATTTTCACATTATAAATAAAATGCCATTTAAGCCATCAGCAAGGGGGAAAAAAACACTCAGAATAATCTTGACAGTACTTTTTCACCTGCTTTCTGGTACTTTTTCAATTGCAGAGAGATGAAAGTTATTTTAAACCAAAGATTAAAAATTGGCCTCAATTCACTAAGCTTATCTCCTGTCTTTAATAACGTTTCTAGAGTTGTTACCATGGTGATAAGGCATGTAGTATTCAGGACACATTTTACCTCAGGCAAACCTAAAGTTAACTCTTCTGTCTAAGTTAACTCTCCAATCCTTAAAATAACTCCAGAGTTAAAGACAGGTTGTTAATTAACTCCGTGTGAAATAACTACAGAGGAGGTAAATTAACTACAGAGGAGGTAACTTAACTACAGAGGAGGTAACTTAAGGAATGAAGAGAAAAGATAACTCTCACACTGTGTGGAGGTAAGTTTTCTCTTGCTTTATCTCCAGCATGATCTTAGTGAATTGAGGCCATTGGCCTCAATTCACTAAGCTTATCTCTTGTCTTTAATAACTCTTCTAGAGTTGTTACCATGGTGATAAGGCATGTAGTATTCAGGACACAATTTACCTCAGGCAAACCTAAAGTTAACTCGTCTGTCTTTAAGTTAACTCTTTAATCCTTAAAATAACTCCAGAGTTAAAGACAGGCTGTTCATTAATTGCGTGTGAAAAGAACTACAGAGGAGGTAACTTAACTACAGAGGAGGTAACTTAACTACAGAGGAGGTAAATTAACTACAGAAGAGGTAACGTAAGGAATGAAGAGATAAAATAACTCTCTTACTGTGTAGAGGTAAGTTTTATCTTGCCTTATTATCTCCAGCATGATCTTAGTGAATTGATCATGCTGGAGAAAACTATGTCACTTCTCCCACAAATACCTGCAAGCTCAGCTCAATTTCTTCCTCAATATTTTGATATTGGCCTCAATTCACCAAGCTTATCTCCTGTCTTTAATAACGTTTCTAGAGTTGTTACCATGGTGATAAGGCATGTAGTATTCAGGACACATTTTACCTCAGGCAAACCTAAAGTTAACTCTTCTGTCTAAGTTAACTCTCCAATCCTTAAAATAACTCCAGAGTTAAAGACAGGCTGTTAATTAACTGCGTGTGAAAATAACTACAGAGGAGGTAAATTAACTACAGAGGAGGTAACAGAGATGAAATAACTCTCACTGTGTGGAGGTAAGTTTTCTCTTGCCTTATTCTCTCCAGCATGATCTTAGTGAATTGGGGCCAATTGTCTTGATTCAGGCAGTGAGAGTGCAAATCTGGTCACAGAAGGGAACATTCAGTCATACCATTGCAGTACCCATGATGTGGTATGTTCTCAGTTTGTTTCATCCTGAATACTCTGGCATTGTCTCAATAGAAGACTATGCAACAGGTTCAGAATAATGCACAGGTGAAAGGGTGGAGACAAGAAATGCTTCAGGCCACAAAAGTTACAGATATAACTAGAAAAGGGCACATAACCAAGGTGAGCTCAGTAGCAGGAGATAGCTGTTCTGGTCATCACAATCATCAATAACACTATCTCTGATAAATGGAAAACGGAACCAAAATTGGATTTTTGACAGGCAGGAGGTATATTAGGGGATCTAATTATTCTTAGAGGAATTATTGTAAAAATACCGTAGTTAATACATTTCTTACTTTTCTTTTTTGACAATATTAATTTATAAATTATTTAATTGTTGTTTGGCCATTGTAAAATATTTCATCTCCCTCATTTACATAGTGAAATTTATCACAGGCAATGACATCTTTAGTCCTGCCAGGTGATCTCTCCGGAATGTTAGATTACCGAGAGTTCTATACACAGAGGGAGATATTGCTTGCTTGGCAGTTGGAAACAGCCATTATTTCCCACAATACAATGAGATTCACAGACCATGGCCCTGACACCACAACATTAGCCACACAGTTGTCCCTGACGATTATTAGAGGAAAGGTAAAATATTCTCATGGGAAAGGGAGTATCAGCTACAGATTGGGATAAAGTTCCATCCTGGGTATAAGTTAGTCTTTAAAGAGACACTGAAGCGATTAAAAAAATTATGATGTAATGAATTGGTTGTATAGTACAGATAATTACAAGAACATTAGTAGCAAAGAAAATATTCTCATATTTTTATTTTCAGTTATATAGTGTTTTTTGTAACATTGCATCATTCTCTAATATTTGCAGTTTACACATTACTCAGCATGCTAAATGATTTTACAGAGCAGGCCAGTGAACTTTTGCGCTGTCCTCTGCAGAGAAAAAGAAAATACAGTGGCTGACAGTTGAGATAACAAGCTTCAGAAGACAGAGCTCTCTGCGACTTTGAAAGTCGTGGAGCTCAGTGGCTCTTTTGCATAGATAACAATTGAAGTTTCTTAACTCTTCCTGTACTGGAAACAATATTAGATTTATGTCTCTGCTCCTAATGTTTTATTTCTTATCTGTACTACACATACAAATCATCATCATTTTTTCAGTGTCTCTTTAAGTATAAATAAATAATGGTAATTGGACAATATTGTTACCTTTCCTTGAGCACACATTGTTCCATCCAAAGGAGGACCTTTTTTCGTTTTGCAGAAATATGGATTGTCGGGATGACTGCACCAAAGTTGCTTGCAGGGATCAAATGTTCGAAACTAAGGAAAAGTAGAACCAGTTGTAAAAAGCAAATAGAGTGTAAAATCACCAAAGCTTTTCTAAGTTATACCATATATGTCTCTGGATTCAAACACAAAAAATAACATCCTCACTCAATATTGCTGTTGTGACAACACTACTTCAAAACAGATCTCTAGATCCCACAGCACTCGCCAACTACCATCCAGTGTCACTTCTCCCGTTTGCATCCAAATTATTTGAACGCCATATACATGCTGAACTAAGCCATTATTAATCTCACTTCCTCTGGAATGCACTTCTACAACACATCAGCCAGCCTCCAACCTTTGAAATCCTTAAATGCTCCCTCAAAACTCACTTTTTACGACAAGCATACGCTCAGTCTTAGGCTATTCCCCCTTTGACCAAGTTGCACGCCTTACTAAATAACCTAAAAAAACACTGCCGCTAGGTATACATTTTGTACACTACCCCACCTCTTGTTCCGAACCCCCCCCCCAATTCCTTTATATTCTGAGCTTGCAAGGGCAGTTCTCTCTAATCTTT
The DNA here is from genome assembly GCF_040937935.1 of Hyperolius riggenbachi. Classification (NCBI taxonomy): domain Eukaryota; kingdom Metazoa; phylum Chordata; class Amphibia; order Anura; family Hyperoliidae; genus Hyperolius; species Hyperolius riggenbachi. The sequence goes on along the minus strand of NC_090648.1, from coordinate 483,383,739 downwards.
GGTGTCTTGGAATGTATTATACATTTTTTTAACCATGTTATTCTTGACACTGTAATTACCAATTCTGTATTTTGTACCAATGTTGTATTTTGTACCAGTTCTGTATTTTAAACAGAGCTGTGGAGTTGGTACAAAAATCTTCCGACTCCAACTCCGACTCCTCAGTTTATGAAACCACCGACTCAGACTCCAACTCTGGGTACCCAAAATGGCTCCATCGCTTCGACTCAGACTCCTTAGTCTAATACTTACCAGGGCTCTGGATTTTCTACAAAATCATCCGACTCAGACTCCTCATTTTGTGAAATCACTGACTCCAACTCCGGGTACCCAAAATTGCTCTGACTCCTCGACTCCAACTCTGACTCCACAGCCCTGATTTTATATATTGGTGTACACCATTGTTTGACTCGTTTTGTACTCCATGTTTATTTCTTACTTTGTACAGCACCAGGGAATGTGTTGGTGCTTTATAAATCAATACTAATGGCATGGGAAGCACTAGCTTACACCCGCTTATATCCACAACAATTAACATCCATACCCTCTAAACATAAATAAAAGAAAGAAAAAAGGTAAATCAATATCCTATCCCTTGCATCCACTGACACCCCTCTACTACCAAACCAACAGATCCTAGAGAATCAGAACAGCTTGCAAGACTTTGCCTTTCAAAGCTGGCCTCATGACCTCCATATCTCCTGGAACTTTTCTGTTCTACCATCTTTTTGGCCAATAGTTCTATCATTTCTTTAAAGCGGTATTGTCACCATAAACATCAAATTTCAACAGCAACTGGTCTGAGTGTATTTAGTGATAAAGATGCTAATCCTGCATTCAAAACTTTTTCTGCTGTTATGGTTTGTAATTATCACATACTTTAGGAGCACTGGACCTAGTGCCAAACAGTGCCAAAAAGTTGAATGCTGGGAGTTCTTTTGAATGCTGGGAGTTCTTTCTATCTATAATATATTCCTCCTCTTGCATTTATTTCCCTGCCTAGCTGATCACTTGTGTTTACAAGCAAGGCTGAGGTGACTCAGTGATTGGATGTGTAAATAAAAAATAAAAAAAGACTCTGGGAGGAGGGCAGCTAATGAATACACAATGAGCAAGAGAAAGGAGGGGGGGGGGGGAAGAGTCAGGGAGGATAAGATGTCAGCATTAGCTTGGCAAGATGGCCACTGCCTAGAATAGGATTTTCTGCTTTTACTTTGTAAAATTCACAGGAATCATTACATGGATAGCACAATACATCTGTTATGTAAGTAGAACTAGTATTTATCTACTTATATATGTGTTTTTTATTTCTAGGTTAGCATGGGTGTCGCTTGTTCTTTAATACAACATACAGCTGTGGCCTTATATCTTGGACTTTCACACTTCAGATACAGCAACATCAGCACTTTGGCCAATTAAGTGAATGCTCTGTACTGTAAATAATGCGTCATAACAATGCAGCCAGAATACAGCTGGATTTTACTCTACCTTTATATTTAGATTGCCTTTACATATCTCTTTTTTCCATAAGGACTGTTTCAAGATACAGTTCCAGAAAGTATGGAAAAGGGAGGCATCCCTCTCCCCCTCACATCTTCAAAAGACCAAATTTTGCATCATCTTTGCCTAACCCTTCCATGTTAAAGGGACTCCGAGCACCTCTCATGGGCATGCCTTTAACACAGACAACTTACAACAAATTTGTGCTATGATCCCTGTGGAGGATCCTCTTACAATGGCCATGCGTGTCACTTCCTCTTCCTGCTTCATTCAGTGATGCACTTCTCTAACTGAGAAGACAGGCGTGACCCGGAAGTTATAACATAGCCAAAATGGCAGCCGCGATTTTTAAATTGAAATCGAACAAAAACTATTTGGTGTAGAACTTGAAGTACTTTGCAGTACTGGCCGGAGTCTTAAAGGCATGCCCATAAGAGGTGCTCGGAGTCCCTTTAATAGTTCTGACTAGTTGCTTTCCCTAGTATCTACAATCTACGAGTTTCTGGGGTCCTTTAGATTTTTGTGATTCTGATGAACCCGAAGAAAGAACGTGCTTGTTCATCATCACGTAACAGCAATAGTAAAGGAGGTCCGGGAAACTGCTAGAGACAAAGGCCCATGTGCAATTCTCTTTTTCTCAGTTTTCTCCAAGTTGATATTTTCTTACCTTGTCAACAAAATGCCCTTTAAACCCCAGCTGGGTAGAAAATACACAAAATAATCTTGATAGTACTTTTTGTACTACTTTTGGTATGTGTTCAATTGCGAAATGCTAAAAAGTTACTTTAAAAAGAAAATTAAAAATGATAACTTTGGAGAAAAAAAAATGGATAAGAAGTGAATTGCATATGGGCCAAAGACACTTTATGAGAGTCATGAACATATTTTTTAGAAGGGTATGAAGAATTGTCACAGGTTTCAGTTACAGCGTGTTTAAACTCCCTTAACTAAAATATAAGTACACTTACTCTAAGGTTAGTAAAAGAACTCTTGAAAGCATTTGCGTAAAAATATTTAATTTCAATGCATAGATCAGTACAAGTTTATACTGCTCTGCTAATTGGCAAATGTTATCATTGCCAGCTAAAAGCTCTCTGCCTGGTCTCTTTCCTCTGTTCCACGTCCCTACTCTGTTGAACAGAGACATCGCCACGGCAATGACTTCAGCAGAAAATTAGGGGGAAGCAGAGTGAACCTGCAATAACTTAATTTCCCAATTAGCAGAGCAGTACAAATGTGAACTGCTCTCTGCATTGAAAGTAAATGTTCTTACACACAGGGAATGCTTTCAAATGTTCTTTTATGTACCTAAGAGTAGGTATTTAAATTTTAGTTTAAGGAGTTTAATCACACTTTAAAACTCATTACTCCAAGTGCAGTGCAATGTGTTAATAATGTTAAATGTTTAAAGACAACTGACTGTATAAAATATTGGTAAAGAAAGAATCTATTTGAAGGGAAAATGGACTGTGCGTTCCAACTGGATGGCCTGCATTCAGCCAGTGATGCCTGGGTGGGTAACAGTTCTAATAATAAAGAGCACACATGCTATGGAATTTCCAGACCTATCATATTGATTATAATATATAAACGAGCACAACGCTCCACTTTCAGCAAAAGAAAATAGATAAAATCCCTTAAAGAGGAACCTTAGGGAATATAACCGTTTTGTACTTTCCTGCTACTACACCACGGTGGACAGCACACTTGGGATTTCTTCTTCTCACAGATTGTGCTTCCCTAACCCTGGTACTTTCCTGATATCTACATATTTGTGTGCCTCTGAGGAAGCGGCATTTGGCCATGAAACAATTGTCAGGCAACCTATGGTTCTGTATAATGTATCTTTTGTATTGAATTGTCTAAATTTCACGACTGCATCGAGAAGATTTTAGACTGAAGAATAAAGACTTTGTGCTGTTTCTAAAAAAGAAAAAAAAATGTTTAGTCTTTAGACTGTTTTGTGAATACTTATTGCTTAGTGGAGTGGAACTATACTCCATTTTATTTGTGGACTTTGAGATTCATAAACAAAATTGCTTATTTTTACGATACAGGTAGTCCCCGGTTAACTAACAAGATAGGGACTGTGGGTTCATTCCTAAGCTGAATCTGTTCTTAAGTCAGAAAATTGTGCCATCTCTGTCCCCTGTACCTCCTCTGTGCCCCCCCCCCCCTGTGCCTCCAGTGCCCCCCCCCCCCCCCCCTCTGTATCACCTCTGCATTCTGTGCCTGTTTATACAAGTTAAAAAGCACTTATATCTTTGAATTTTTTAAAATCGAATTTCTCAAAAACTACAATTCCAATTTGAATTTTTTTTTGACTTGTTCCCATGGAAACACAGAATCCATGCTTTTCGTATCAGCGGGTCATTCATAAGTCGGGCGTTCGTAAGTCGGGGACAAGCTGTAGTCAATTATAAATTAGTCAGTGTTTCTCATTGTAAAAAATTTCTCACCCTGATGAACATTCTTAATTTTATCACAAGCGCTGATTCCTATGCTGCTGGTGGGTGTATCTGTGTACTGTGGAATGTTAGTTTGTTCTGCGTTTATAAGTGTGCAAAAACAACACCTGGTCTCCCAGAACACACTAGGAGGAAAAGGCTTCATGAGATCATAGCCTAGGCCTGGCATGGGCAAACTTGGCCCTCCAGCTGTTAAGGAACTACAAGTCCCACAATGCATTGCAGGAGTCTTACAGCCTGTCACACGAGCCCCACTGGCCGTGAACACGCAAAACCGTCCGATCCGATTCTAGCACACAGATTGAGAGCTATGGACGCAATCTGCGTAGAATTGGCGGAGTTTGAGCGTCACGACGCAGTAGGGAGCCTGTGAGGTTACGAAAATACACTTTTACTCCAACCCAGGGGTAGATTTGCCACCATCTCTGTTTTCTATCAGCCCAGAGAAAACTGCTAACTGGCTATAGACCTGTGAAACAAACAACCGGTTAAAACTGTGCAATTCCTATCTATCTATCAAAACAGTAGCGTCCCTTCGGAAGTTTAGGTCTCGTCTGTGTATACTGAATAGAAGGTTTTACTGAGAGGTAAAGACCTTTTAAAAAGCCTTTATTTGTTACAATATAAATAATTAATATATACAGACAATCGTGAACAATTAAACGATGAGAGACAGTGATAACACAGTACATAAAAGAAAAAGGGATAAAAAGAACGAATACTTATGATTCTGTGGAAAGTCCGTTCGGGAAAAGACAAAGTTCCTTTGTTGCAGTTAGTTCGCAATATGGCCGAACCACATGGCCGTTGCTCCGCCTGCAAGATGGCCACTGCTATTTCCCCAAGCAGTGGCAGTCTTTTCGGTATGATGGAAAGTGGGGGAATTGGCTGGGGGTCCTCATGCAATCAGTTTTGAGCACTGACATTTCTGGGCGGAGTCTCAAGCTCAGCCCAGGGGCGTGTCAGGCAGTGAGTTCTCAGGGGAGGAACTTCCAGCCATCCACAAAATATGTCCAATTTCATACCCCGCCGGGGTTTTGTCGCACATGCAAACCGATTTCATATTCAGATTGGGCTGAGAATACACGTTCATAGGACATCAAACTTGCAATATTTGGGGCGCACGGGGACCCCATTATTCATATCTCAGCCCCTGCTCGGGTTACCTGGCTATGTCTAGTATCACCATATTCTACAGAATTAGGGAAACAAAATTATGTAATTTTCATATTCCTCCCATGGATGGTATTGGCAAAATGTGACAAAGTTATCAACACCATGCATTCCATACTCAGTTTAGTCGGTGCCGTCAAGACTGGGAGGAATGTAGGTGTCAATAGACCTCATGCTGTGCTAGCTTCCCCTGTTGAATAGACTCTGTTGGTATTTCAGCTCTGCCCAATTAGCACATTAGTGTCACCAGAGCTTTTCCGGGAGCCTTAACAGGATTTCTTGCTAAACCAGGTTGCTTTAGCCATATGCTAACGCAGGCCCATTCAGCCCTCATGGCAAAAGGGGGGGGGGGAAGGCAGGAAGGAAAAACTTCTATTTTAAAAATAAAGAATGTCAGTTTTCCGATCACGGTTGCGATCGGACAATCGGCCGCGAATCCTCGGACGACTGGGCGTCGCCCGGCGTCACACCTCCCCCTTCCCGAGCTCTGCTCAGGGAGGTGTCAACAGGACGCCTTCCGTAGCAGCTATTGGCGCTGTTGGGTCGGGTTCCCCCTGACACCGCGACAGCCCATCAGCGTTTTGGTGTCGGCTGCCTGCTTTGTGTTGGATCGTAAAGTCGTACTGCTGCAATGACAGGCTCCACCGTAGGAGCTTGCCGTTGGTTCCAGCAGTACGGTTTAGCCAACTCAGGGGATTGTGATCAGTGACGATCGTGAAGGAGCGGCCGTACAGATACGACTGCAGTTTCTGTAGGGCCCACACGATCGCCAGGCACTCCTTTTCAGTTGTGGAGTAGGCTACCTCTCGGGGCAGGAGCTTCCGGCTCAGGTAGAGGATAGGGTGTTCATCCCCCTTTCCATCCACCTGGCTGAGGACTGCGCCGAGACCGTAGTCAGAGGCATCGGTTTGCACCACAAACCGACGACTGAAGTCTGGGGCCTGAAGCACAGGGGCGCTTGCGAGGGCCTGCTTCAAGGCCTGGAAGGCATTCTCGCAAGCGGGGGTCCAGCTAACAACCTTGGGGTGCTTCTTGCTAGTGGCATCGGTCAGGGGCTTCGCCAGTGTACTATAGGCGGGAACAAATTTCCTATAGTAGCCGGCGGTCCCCAGGAACGCCTGGACATGCTTTTTCGTGATAGGTCGAGGCCATGCCAGGATGGCGTCCACCTTTCCCGTGTCAGGTTTCAGGGTGTTACCCCCCACCCGGTGACCTAAGTACTGCACCTCGGTCATGCCAATCTGACACTTACTCGGTTTAACCGTCAGATTGGCCATGGCCAGCCTCTCTAGTACCTGGGACAGGTGTTTGAGGTGTTCTTCCCAGGTGGGGCTGAACACCGCAATGTCATCCAGATACGCTACAGCGAACCCTTGCATTCCCTCTAGCAGGTCGTTCACGGCCCGCTGAAACGTGGCGGGGGCGTTCTTCATCCCAAAGGGCATCATCGTGAACTCGAAGAGGCCGAAAGGGGTGATGAAGGCCGACTTTTGCCTCGCGTCAGGTGCAAGTGGTATCTGCCAATACCCCCGGCTCAGATCCATGATTGATAGGTACCTGGCTGATGCCAGTGTATCTAGCAGCTCATCAATGCGAGGCATGGGGTAGGCGTCTGTAGTGGTGATGGCGTTCAGTTTCCTGTAGTCTACGCAGAACCGAGTTGTCTGGTCCTTCTTGGGGACCAGGACAACAGGGGCTGCCCAGGCACTACTGGACTTTTGAACCACCCCTAACTCCAGCATCTCCCTCACCTCCTTCTGCATGTCCGCCTGTACCTCGGGAGAGACACGGTAAGCGGATTGCCTGATGGGGGGATGGGTACCTGTATCTACCCCATGCACCGCCATACTGGTCCGCCCCGGGATACCGGAGAAGGTGTGCTGGTACTGGCCCAGCACCTTCTGTAACTGCTCTTGCTGGGCTGAGGCGAGCTGTGGATTGACGTTTAGGTCGCCGTCCACATCTCGTACGTCAGCCAGCAGGTCTAACAGGGGGTCTGCCTCTCCCTGCTCTAACCGGCTGCACACTGGCAGCGCATACTGGGTCCTGTCATGGTGGGCCTTCAGCATGTTTACATGAAAGCTCTTCTGCTTCCTGCCCCCCATGTTCACTAGATACGTCAGAGGGTTTAACCGCTGCACTACAGTAAAAGGCCCCTCCCAGGCTGCTTGCAGCTTGTTCTGCCTCACGGGAAGAAGGGCATATACCTTGTCACCCACATCAAATGACCGCTCTCCAGCAGTGCGGTCGTACCATGCTTTTTGTTTGGCCTGAGCCTGGGCCAGGTTGTTGGTCACTACTGCGGACAGGGACTCCATTTTGTCCCTGAACTTGAGGACGTAATCGACCACGGAGACATCAGTGGGGTCGCCCTTGCCCTCCCATGTCTCCCGCATCAATTGTAAGGGTCCTCGGACATTCCTCCCATACAGGAGTTCAAACGGGGAAAACCCGGTTGACTCCTGCGGCACCTCCCTGTACGCAAACAACAGATGAGGCAGGTATCGTTCCCAGTCCCCACCTTGCGACTCAACAAACGTGGTCAGCATTTGCTTCAGCGTCCCGTTGAACCGTTCACACAGTCCATTGGTCTGCGGGTGGTAGGGACTGGAGACAATGTGCGTCATGTGTATCTTTTTGCACAGGGCCTCCATGAGTTCGGACATAAACTGGGATCCCTGATCGGAGAGCATCTCCGCAGGGAACCCGACTCGGGAGAAAATGTTAAGTAGCGCGTCTGCTACCTTGTCCGCCCTCAGGGAGGAAAGCGCCATGGCCTCAGGATAGCGGGTGGCGTAATCCACCACCGTCAGGATGTACCTTTTGCCACTGCTGCTGGGAGTGGGCAATGGTCCAATTATGTCGACTGCCACTCTGTGAAAGGGCTCACCTATGATTGGCAGTGGACACAAGGGAGCCTTGCGGGGGTTCCCAGCCCGTTTTACCTTTTGGCAAACAGTACATGAGCGGCAATAGTTGGTCACATCGATCCGCATCCTGGGCCAGTAGAAATGACCCTGGATACGGTCAAGTGTCTTGTGGATTCCCAAGTGCCCTGCCAGGGGAATGTCATGTGCGGACTTCAGCACATGCCCCCGGAAGGCACTGGGTACCACAAGCAACTTGGTACCCACACTTGTTTCACCTTCGGTGGGCTGTACAGGCTCGCTGTACAGCTTACCACCTTCCCAATATACCTTGAAGGTATCTTCATTCGTGAGGGGCTCCGAAGCCTGTCTTCTGAGTGCCTCGAGGCTAGGGTCAGTCTGGAGTGCTTGCACAAATGCAGCACTCTCGCTCTCAGCCAGCTGGCCCGTGGCATATGCAGTTAGTGGCTGAAGGCTACCATCCCTGTGGTCAGAGGAGGGGGAGGAGGCCGGAACCTCTTCCACCTGCTCTGAGCCCAGGTTCTGAGCAGCGCGGCTGCGTGTTACTGCCAGTACAGGTACACCTTCAGACTGGCACATACTGGCATTACTCACATCCTGGCTGCATGCATGAATTACAGTGACAGGTACAACAACATTTTCATCACAAACAATCGGTATATCAAACACAGGTACCTGTGACACAGGTACTATTGGACTCGGTACCCCTGGACTGGGCACATTCAACCCACCTCCCCCCTGTTCTTGCCCCTTGGTGCAAAGTACCTTAGTGTGGGCGGAGAGTCCGTCTCCCTCCTGGCAGTCTGAGGGGCTTGGGGCAGGTTCATAATAGGACACAAGCTTGCCCAGGTCGGTCCCCAACAAAACTGGGACCGGCAGTTGGTCCAGGACCCCAACAACCTTCTCTTGAACCCCCACCCCCCAATCGATGGACACCCGAGCCTGGGGAATGCGAGAAAGAGTGCCCCCCACTCCAGTGAGGGTAAGGTATTTGTCAGGGAGGATATTTTCCGTCGGGACCAGGTGCGCACGCACCAGGGTGACATCCGCTCCAGTGTCGCGGAAACCGGTAACAAGCTGGTCGTTCACTGTAACCAGCTGGTGGTTGCTCGTAGCGGAGTGGATCCCTCTCCCACCTGCGAACATGACGTTGTTGGGTGCTCCCGGCTGGGGTGCGCTGGCTGGCGGCAGTTGCCGTGGGCGAGGTGTAGGTGGTGCAGGAGCTGGCGCGGTCTGCCTCCGCTCCGGGCAGTTAAACTTCATGTGTCCGGGCTTGCGGCAAAAGTGACAGGTGATGCCCTCTGTTACTGCAGGCCTGGACGCAGCAGCTGCGCTGGAGGGCCTCTGGGGCGCACGGCTCACAGAGGTAGGAGAGTCTGCAAAATTGTGGGACTGACCTCCTCTCCAGCTAGATGGGGCAGTCCTGCGGGTCTCCGGCACCCTGGTCGTTGCAAAGGTCTCAGCGAGGTCTGCAGCGACCGTCGCTGACGCCGGTCGGCGCTCCAGCACAAACTGGCGTACATCAGCCGGGCAAATGTTCAGAAACTGCTCCAGGACGATTAAGTCCTCCAGGACACCGTAAGACCCTTTAGTGAGGCCTAGCGTCCACTGGCGGAGTGTGGTGAGCAGACTGCTGACCACATCTTGATAAGAATCAGTAGATTTTTTCTGCCAGGACCTGAACCTTTTCCGGTAGGCTTCTGGCGTCAGCTGGTACTTAGTGATTATAGCCTCCTTTATAGCGGTATAATCATTGTCCTTTTCCACAGGCAGCTCTGAGAAAGCATCAAGCGCTTTGTAGCGCAGCAAGGGTGTCAGATGTCTGGCCCACTGGTCTTGGGACAGACGATACTGACGGCAGGCCTTTTCAAAAGACCTCAAAAACAAGTCAATGTCAGTGTCTTTTTCGATAATAGCAAATTTAAATTTTGCACTTACTGGAGCGGCAGTCCCTTCAGCATGGAGGCTGGGCGTTGAACTCCGGCTGGCTTGCTGCACTTTCGCCATGTTCAGCTCATGCTGTCGTCTCTCCCGCGCCTCTGCAGATTGGCGTTCCTCTCGCTTTTGCTCCGCCATGTACTGCAGGTACTTGTCCACATCAGTTTCCATCAGCTTTTGCAATGCCTGCTGCATTACTGGATCAACATAACTGGACAGTCCAGTACTGGCCGGTTCCAGGCGAGTACTTTCAGGGGTTCTGGGGTCGGGGATCACACTGACAGCCTCCTGCGTATCTGTTGCCGCATTGCCCGCGGGTTGCTCAACCTCGGTACGCACAGGATCTTCAGTCTCTGGTTCCCCTCGACTTGCGTTAGATGAGCCGGTGTCCTCCACAGTGGACACCTCCAGCGTCCGCAGATTCTGGCTATCCCATCGGCACAAGTCCGTTATCAGGTCCTGCTGTTTCTTGCCGCGGATGTCCATGCCTCTCGCCTCGCACAGACTCTGCAGGTCGGATAGGACCATGACCTTGTAATTCCCGGACATTTCCATGCCAAATAAAAGAAAACTTAGGGGAGGGGTACTGGTTACACAGTCTCTCTGTATATATGAAAAATATATTGCACTCAGTCACTACCAACGAATTAGTTCGTTTCTCGATAGGGCTAATTCGATAGCCCTACCTGAGATACTATCAGCACACACAGATCCCAAACGCTGCCGACCACTGTCACAAGAGCCCCACTGGCCGTGAACACGCAAAACCGTCCGATCCGATTCTAGCACACAGATTGAGAGCTATGGACGCAATCTGCGTAGAATTGGCGGAGTTTGAGCGTCACGACGCAGTAGGGAGCCTGTGAGGTTACGAAAATACACTTTTACTCCAACCCAGGGGTAGATTTGCCACCATCTCTGTTTTCTATCAGCCCAGAGAAAACTGCTAACTGGCTATAGACCTGTGAAACAAACAACCGGTTAAAACTGTGCAATTCCTATCTATCTATCAAAACAGTAGCGTCCCTTCGGAAGTTTAGGTCTCGTCTGTGTATACTGAATAGAAGGTTTTACTGAGAGGTAAAGACCTTTTAAAAAGCCTTTATTTGTTACAATATAAATAATTAATATATACAGACAATCGTGAACAATTAAACGATGAGAGACAGTGATAACACAGTACATAAAAGAAAAAGGGATAAAAAGAACGAATACTTATGATTCTGTGGAAAGTCCGTTCGGGAAAAGACAAAGTTCCTTTGTTGCAGTTAGTTCGCAATATGGCCGAACCACATGGCCGTTGCTCCGCCTGCAAGATGGCCACTGCTATTTCCCCAAGCAGTGGCAGTCTTTTCGGTATGATGGAAAGTGGGGGAATTGGCTGGGGGTCCTCATGCAATCAGTTTTGAGCACTGACATTTCTGGGCGGAGTCTCAAGCTCAGCCCAGGGGCGTGTCAGGCAGTGAGTTCTCAGGGGAGGAACTTCCAGCCATCCACAAAATATGTCCAATTTCATACCCCGCCGGGGTTTTGTCGCACATGCAAACCGATTTCATATTCAGATTGGGCTGAGAATACACGTTCATAGGACATCAAACTTGCAATATTTGGGGCGCACGGGGACCCCATTATTCATATCTCAGCCCCTGCTCGGGTTACCTGGCTATGTCTAGTATCACCATATTCTACAGAATTAGGGAAACAAAATTATGTAATTTTCATATTCCTCCCATGGATGGTATTGGCAAAATGTGACAAAGTTATCAACACCATGCATTCCATACTCAGTTTAGTCGGTGCCGTCAAGACTGGGAGGAATGTAGGTGTCAATAGACCTCATGCTGTGCTAGCTTCCCCTGTTGAATAGACTCTGTTGGTATTTCAGCTCTGCCCAATTAGCACATTAGTGTCACCAGAGCTTTTCCGGGAGCCTTAACAGGATTTCTTGCTAAACCAGGTTGCTTTAGCCATATGCTAACGCAGGCCCATTCAGCCCTCATGGCAAAAGGGGGGGGGGGGAAGGCAGGAAGGAAAAACTTCTATTTTAAAAATAAAGAATGTCAGTTTTCCGATCACGGTTGCGATCGGACAATCGGCCGCGAATCCTCGGACGACTGGGCGTCGCCCGGCGTCACACAGCCACAGTCATGACTCATCGGCAAATGCATTATGGGACTTGTAGTTCCTTAACAGCTGGAGGGCCAAGTTTGCCCATGCCTGACCTAGACTGTGACATCACTGGGAGGGCGGGGTTATATACCAATATACAGCAAAATATAGATATAAGAAGTGTTTCTGATGCTGGAACCAGGATAATTAACATGAAATTGGGTATCCTGAATAATGCATTACATTCTTCTATATGTCGTCCCTGGGTCCCTGGTTCGAATACCAGCCAGGGCGCTATCTGCAAAGAGTTTGTATGTTCTCTCCGTGTTTGCGTGTGTTTCCTCCGGGCACTCCGGTTTCCTCCCGCATTCCAAAAACATACGGATACGTTAATTGGCTCCCCCTAAAAATTGGCCCTAGACTACAGTACTTACACTACATAATATAGACACATGGCAATGGCAGGGATTAGATTGTGAGCTCCTTTGAGGGACAGTTAGTGACAAGACAATATATATATATATACATATATATATATATATATATATATATATATATATATACATACATACACATACATATACATACATATATATATATACATGCACATACACATATATATATATATATATATATATATATATATATATATATATATATATATATATACACACTGTACAGCGCTGCGTAATATGTTGGCGCTATGTAAATACTGAATAATAATAATAATAATAGCATCAGTTCACATAGCCTAGCAGTAGCCAAGCAAAGGAAAGGCAAAGAAAAATCAAGGATAAAGAGTAGTACTTACGGCTGTACACATCATGTAACCCCCACCAAAATCAAAGCGGCATTGCTCATTCATTGAGTACTCAATTCCTGGTAACTGCGGAAGAGATGGCCAGTCATGTGCAAATGGATCATCACGAAGGCAATCATAGGAACTGTAAAAAAAAAAAAAAAAAGTTTCCGTTTTTTAGATCGGTAAATATACTTAAAGGACCTCTGTCGTGAAAATCTTAAAATTTTAAATATATGTAAACATATACAATTAAGAAACATGTTTCTTCCAGAGTAAATTGAGCCATAAATTACTTTTGTCCTATGTTGCTGTCACTTACAGGAGGTAGTAGAAATCTGACAGAACTGACAGGTTTTGAACTAGCCCATGTGTTCATGGGGGATTCACAGGAATTTCCTTATTTTCAAAATGCACTTCATGAATTGCAGTTGCTCCTTCCAACTGCCAAAAAAGTGTGTGGTGAGCAGGGAGGCTGGCCAGCATCTTTGTATAAATCTTTTTCAGGGAGAGTCTTTCTAAAGAATAAAGGTCATGCTGAGAATCCCCTATGTAGAGATGGACTAACCCAAAATCTGTTGGTAATGTCAGATTTCTACTACTTACTGTAAATTCCAAAAACATAGGAGAGAAGTAATTTATGGCTCATTTTACTCTGGAAAAAGTTTACTTATTTGTATGCGTTTTAAATTTTAAGATTTTCGCAACAGTTCTTCTTTTACTACTTAAGCCCACAGAGTTGTTCATTTTTTGTATCTGAACAACTTTCAGCTCCCATTCATTCGCCAATAACGTTATCACTACTTATCACAATGAAATTATCTATATCTTATTTTTTCTGCAACCATTTAGGCTTTTTTGGAGGGTACATTTTGCTAAAAATTACTTTATTCTAGATCCATTTCAACAGGAAGATTAAGAAACAAATGGAAAAAATGCATTATTTCTCAGTTTTTGGCCATTATAGCTGTACATTAATACATGCTAGCGTAGTTAAAACTCATGTACTTTATTTGCCAATTTGTCCCGGTTATTACACCATTTAAATTATGTCCCTATCACAATTTATGGCGCTGATATTTTAGTTGGAAATAAAGGTGCATTTTTTCAATTTGCGTCCATCACTATTTACAAGCCTATAATTTAAAAAAATTATATTAACATACTCTCTTGATGTGCATATTTAAAAAGTTGAGACCCTTCGGTAACTATATGTTTTTTGGTTTTTTTATTGTAATTTTTTTTTTTATTAAAAATTTTATTTGGGTAATTTTTGGTGTGGGAAGTAAACAGCTAATTTTTAAATGTAAAGTGTATTTATTTATTAAAAAATACATGTGGGTGTAGTTTACTATTTGGCCACAAGATGGCCACAGTCAAAAAAGTCCTGGAAGCGTACGATCACGCTTCCAGGTACTAGAAAGAGGACAGGGAATTTTTTTTTTTGCAGAAATACCGCGGTCTCTGATAAGAGACCATCGTTTTTTTCTGCGGGGGACTTAGATCAGTGAATGGGAACAATATTCCCATTTACTGGGAACTATATTCCCATTTACTGATCGGGGGACTAAAGGCGGGCGGCGGGGGTGCAGGCGGAAGCGTGCACCGCACACTGACAGCTGCACAGCCTCTCTGGATGAACACATTCGTCCAGATAGGCTCAAGTGGTTAAAATAATAATTAAAAGATGAAATAAGCTGAATTCTAAAGACTAAGCTGTAACCTCAATCCAAAAGGTACTCATACAAATTAGACAGTTACTAACATAATATAATTCTAGGCAATCATGTGAATTGTAAAAAAAAATTAGTTATCTTTTTAGAAAATATACTTTAAATAATAGTTACGAAATTGAAAAAAAAAGTTGAATTCTGAAGACTTCAATCCAAAAGATACTCAAACAAATTGAACTGACAAATTATAATAATTAAACACAATGTATTTAAGATAATTTACACAAATCGTATACCTTTGCAAAAGAGCCTGTCAATATAGCCATGAGGCTATGACAGGTTTTTTATTTTCCATATCTATTGTATTTAGTATGTGTATGTAGCACGCTGAGCTCTTTGCACTTTGGACAGTACCCCTGACAAAGCCCCTAATTATTATGGGACGAAACATGTCAGGTTTATAGGTGGGGTGTTGTGTGTTTGATTAGCAACTTTATCTGGGTAATAGAGAGAACCTATGTGTAGTGAGCTAAACTCATTGGCTTCATTCACTGGGCCCTGTGTACTCTCTTCTCCCTTCCCCAGTCTGTATATGGAAACAGTATTTTACAGGTTAAGGGCTTTTAGTAGTCCGAGTAAAAGTAATGCTTCAATCTCTTTTGCAAAGGTATAGATTTGTGTGAAATAATAATGATTACAGGCAATCATATGAACTGAAAAAAAAGCTAACTTTTTACATTGGTAAACATACTTAAAGAGACACTGAAGCGGAAAAAAAATGATGATATTATGATTTGTATGTGTAGTACAGCTAAGAAGTAAAACATTAAGATCAGATACATCAGTCTAATTGTTTCCAGTATAGGAAGAGTTAAGAAACTCTAGTTTTTATCTCTATGCAAAAAAGCCATTAAGCTCTACGACTTTCAAAGTCATGGAGAGGGCCGTTTTCTGACTTTTATTATCTCAACTGTAAGTGAACTATTTACTTTTTCTCTGCCAGAGAAGAGGTCATTAGTTCACAGACTGCTCTGAAAGAATCATTTTGAATGCTGAGTGTTGTGTAATCTGCACATATTATAGAATGATGCAATGTTAGAAAAAACACTATATACCTGAAAATAAAAATATGAGAATATTGTCTTTGCTGCTAATCTTCTAGTAATTATTCATAGTACACAACCAATTCACTATATCACATATTTTTTTCGCTTCAGTGTCTCTTTAAAATAATAATACAAAAAAAACCCTACATTTTGGAGACTAACATGCAACCTCAATCAAAAAAGGTATTCATACACATTGGACATTTACTGGCAAGTATGAATAATAAGCAATCAAGTGAAATGTTAAAAATTGCATTCTGTTTTAGATTGGCAAGTATACTTAAAGGGAACCTTGTCAAGTAAAAAATTAGTTTAACTCACCTGGGGCTTCCCTCAGCCCCCTGCAGCTGATCGGTGCCCTCGCAGCCCCGCTCCGATGCTCCTGGACCCGCCGGTGACCACTTCCGGTTTCGATGTCACCGACCGACAGGCATGGGAACGCGAGTGATTCTTCGCGTTCCCAGCCACAATAGCACCCCCTATGCTGCTATTGCGGCCTTCTTGCCGCAATAGCAGCATAGGGGGTGCTATTGTGGCTGGGAACGCGAAGAATCACTCGCGTTCCCATGCCTGTCGGTCGGTGACATCGAAACCGGAAGTGGTCACCGGCGGGTCCAGGAGCATCGGAGTGGGGCTGCGAGGGCACCAATCAGCTGCAGGGGGCTGAGGGAAGCCCCAGGTGAGTTAAACTCATTTTTTTACCTGACTTAAGTATCCCTTTAATAATATTAATTTAAAAAAAAATGAAAAAAAACTAAATTCTGAAGACTAACATGCAACCTCAATCCAAAAGGTACCGATACAAATAAGAGAGTTACCGATAAATAATAATAGTTAAAAAAAAAATCATAAAAGTGAAAATAATTAGCAGTATAAGGTAAACCGTGTCAAAATAAACTTTAAGAAACATAAATTTCGACTAAGCACAGTCAGCTGTGCAGATGTTTTGAAGCGGTTTCAAATACATTGTCTGTTGTATGGGTGTGTCTAGCGATTTCATATTTTCCTTCCCCAGCTGTCCCTAATCACTTTCAATCCATCCCTATCCCAGTCTCTGTCACCTCTGTCATTCCATCTGCTTACAGTTATTTTTCATCTCCACCCATCCCAATCTAAAATGCTATCCATCTTGTTCCCATCACCACAGTTTTCTTCAGATCTCCCTTCCCCTGTCATACTTCAAAAAAATCTGCTAAGCAAAGTAAACTTGAAAATAAAAATGCATTATTATTAGTATTTATATATCTTCTCCAAAGATGTACAGATTATATTGTCTTGTCACTGAACTGTCCCCCAGACAAGCTCACAATCTAATGCTACCACAGTCACATGTCTATGTATGTATTGTGTAGTGTATGTATCGCAGTCTAGGGACAATTTAGGGGAAGCCAATTAACTTACCTATATGTTTTGGGGATATAGGAGGAAAGCAGAGTGCCTGGAGGAAACCAATGCAGACTCGTGACGAACATGCAAACTCCATGCAGATAGTGCCCTGGCTAAGATTCGAACCAAGCCCTACAAGGCGAGAGTGCAAACCAGTACCCCACCGTGCTGCCTATTAGGAATAATGTTGGTGAAAGCAAGTAAAAAACAAAACAAAAACAGACCTATCCCCACAATTATAACCAAAAGAGGTAGTGCCTGTACATCTTATACAAGCATAAAATCTAAAACTGGTTCTGATTGGACAAGGGAATACGAGAAGTAAATGAATTTATTTAAATATAGCTCAGCCATGCCTCTTGCAGGGTTCCCATCAGCTTTATAATTTACCCTTATAGCTAAACGATTGAATAGAGGCGAAGTGCCATAATAATATCTATAATCTCTATGAGAGAAACATGCATTACCTCCTTTAGACCACCAGAGGCCAGAATACACCAATTTAAAGGAAGAAACTTGTTGAAAAGCTTATATAAGCATACTATATCTCTTGTTTTCATTTTCATATTCCCAGAAAAAAATGGTCTTCATGGCAGCACGGTGGCATAGTGGCTAGAACTCTCACCATACAGCGCCGGGTGCCCGCCGGTTCCAATGCCAGCCAGGGCAGTATCTGCAAGGAGTTTGTATGTTCTCCCCGTGTCTGTGTGGAGTTCCTCTAGGCACTCAGTTTTCCTCCAACATCCCAAAAATATACAGTTAAGTTGATTGGCTTCCCCCTAAAAATTGGCCCAAGACTATAATATATACACTACATGATACATACGTAGACATGACTATGGTAGGCATTAGACCGTGTGCCCCTCTGAGGGACAGTTAGTGACAAGATAATATACTCTGCACAGCGCTGCATAAGATTTCAGCACTATATAAATCTATATATTTATATAACTTATGCTATGTTGATTAGCATTATTCAACCATTTATTTTAATTTAATACTAATAAAAGTATTTCGTAGTTGTTTTTAATTGATTACTTTGCCCAGTGATGCTCAATTATATATTTCACCATTGATTTTTCTACTACGTCCATTTAGTTTTCTGTGTAATGTCTGCAGAGTTTCAGTAATTCCCATTCCAGTCATTTGGAAAAGGGCGTAACATTAAAAGACAGGTGGTCAGAGCTGCTTTTAATCATATCCCTTTACTTCCACTCACTTTTTGCCTTTTGAAGAAAAAAGTGTAGTTTTTCTTGTAGTTTGAGATGTATCCAGTGTTGTAATGCACTTAAAGAGACTCCGTAACAAAAATTGCATCCTGTTTTTTATCATCCTACAAGTTCCAAAAGATATTCTAATGTGTTCTGGCTAACGGCAGCACGTTCTACTATCACCATCTCTGTAATAAATCAACTTATCTCTCTCTTGTCAGACTTGTCAGCCTGTGTCTGGAAGGCTGCCAAGTTTTTCAGTGTTGTGGTTCTGTGATGCATCTCCCCCCTCCAGGCCACTCTCTGCACACTGCCTGTGTATTATTTAGATTAGAGCAGCTTCCCTCTTCTCTCTTATCTTTTACAAGCTGGATAAATCCTCCTCTGAGCTGGCTGGGCTTTCACATACTGAGGAATTACATACAGGCAGAGCTGTCTGCACTCTGCAGTAAGAAACAGCCTGACACTTCAGTGGAAGATAGCTGCAGAGGGAAAGAAACACACAAATGATCTCTTGAGATTCAAAAGGAAGGCTGTATACAGCCTGCTTGTGTATGAATGTATTTTCTATGTGTGGACATACTGTGCATCAACCTACTTCATGTTTTGGTGGCCATTTTGTTTGTTTATAAACAAACTTTTTAAAACTGTTTTTAACCACTTTTAATGCGGCGAGGAGCGGCGAAATTGTGACAGAGGGTAATAGGAGATGTCCCCTAACGCACTGGTAGGTTTACTTTTGTGCGATTTTAACAATACAGATTCTCTTTAAGAACTCTGTTTCATCATTGAATTCAGCTTCATCGGTCATTTCATTTCCTGCCTGTTTCTAATTAGAATTATTTATAGATTCAGGTGTCATTTGCACTTCCACTTGGCATCCGTTAGCCCAAAACTATTGCTAAGACAAGAACATTCAGATAGGCTTCCTCCGGACATTAGAACAGTCTTTGTTCTACATTGGATCTCCATGACTTCCACTTATCCAGCCAACTCGTGGCCTCTGGCGGGCTGCCACTCCAACAGCTACTGCTTCACATGATTAAACCTCAGGATAAGCAAAGACAGCCAATCATGGTTCAACCCTGCTGTTCACAAAAAGATGCTACCACCACTGGGGGGTGGGGTGGGGGGGGGGGGGGACGACTGTGTGCAAGCCAAAAGGTGTGCACACCCAGTCTCCCCACAATAGCTCACTCGCTCTGCTGTCTCTACAACGGCAGAGCCCTGTGAGCAGGTCACAATACAATTTAATTGGTCCTGATCCTGCCTATCAATGTAAGCAACTCCCATTGGCTTACATTGATAGACAAAGTCAGGAGCCAATGAAAGCGGCTCCTGACCGGCTCACATGAACTCTGCTGTCATAGAGACGGCAGAGTGGGTGGCTGAGATTCTCGGTGTGGACGGCAGTTGCCGTGATTCATCGGTATTCATCAGTTTCTGGTACCAGCAGTATCTGGTCCTTAAGGGGGCAGAAACCGCTGGTACCTAAGTGGTTAAAAAAACAGGACTGTCCCCAACCCATGTTGGGTCGAAGAGCTCAGAGAAGCTCTTTTGCATAAATAACACTAGTAGACTAGGCATTTTTTTTTTTCCACTTCAGAACACACAACAAACATTCTACAGTGATGCACCTGTCTGTAGTAAAATGTCGAGATTTTACAGTGGGCAGACATTGACTAAATAATGTATAAATAAGTTTAAATAAAGATTGTAAAATATAACCAGTTTTCATTATTAAATTACATTCACTAAATTTACTCTTTTGAAAAAAATGTAGGTTACAATTTTAGTCTCTTGCACATGATAGGCATTACACTGGATTGACAAAATTTTAGTTTTAAAAGCTGGACCCTTGGCATGCACAGTGAAGCAGTGTGGTTACTGGCAATTCCCACACAGCAATTAGGAATCGTGCACATTTCTATTTATTTCAAAGAAAAGTGATTACAAATTTTACTGGTAATTAAGTACGATAACTTTGATGAAGTAAAATACTTTACTAAGGACAGGGATTAACGCTCACATAATGTTACACAAATTAGTTATGATATTCAACCCATCCTAATGAAAATAAAGAATAAATCAGACATTTAGGTCAAAATAGACAAAAAATTCCTGCACATTACTGTGGTTCTGTCAGCACATGGCTGATACAAAAACTATCCAAGTGGTTGGCAGGAGAAGACGCTACAGTATACTGTACACTAATCCGACTAAGGGACAAAAAGCTTAAACGACATAAAATATAACCTTAGTTTAATCATTAAAATCACATGAGGGCTAGACATGATTCCAAAAACATGGTGTTGAGGAAACTGGATTTCTCCAAGATGGGTTCAATGTAAATCATATACCAAGGCCCTTATTCAACTAACTTTTCTTCCATCTTATCTACAAAATAAGTTTCCAGCACCTAGATACTGAAAAAGTACTAAAAAGTTTACTCTTATTGCTCCTTTCACAGAGAAATGCCTAAATTCTTCCGCACAGGAATAGGGATAATTTACCAGGAAGTGCAGAAAGGTGATCTCCACACATGGCTCTTAGACCACCTCTCAACCCAAGGCAAAACATCTCCCCATTCTCCAAGAAGTGCCTTAGCCTCAGACTCTTGACTCTTCCCTCCTGCACCCCAAGAATTGAAGATGAGATCGTTTCTCATAACCGCAACAGTAATCATAACAACTGACAGGCACCTACACACGATACCCTCTCTTAAACACACACACACACACACACACACACACACACACACACACACACACACACACACACACACACACACACACACACACACACACACACACACACACACACACACACACACACACACACACACACACACAGTTCCTTTGCCCTCAGATCTCTAGTTTTCCAAGATATTTCATGATTTTGCCTTTCAGATACCACCCGGTATTTTCAAATAAGCACATTAGGGACACAACCTGATCCTTGTCATGTTTTTGCTCTATTAAGGCCTGCCAGGTGTTGAAAAATTTGCCCACAGTTCTAGATTTCTGCCTCTCCAAATTCAGGCATTCCATCTGGAGGATATGTCTCAGTAATTAAGTCCTGTAAGGCAGGAGACAGCTTTTTTAGCAGCTAACAACAACAAATGTTCAAATGTATTAATGGGAAGCGTATCAACATTTTCGCAGGTTCCCAGACTGTGAAATAGACAATACAGTATATTAACTACTTTTATTACCAGTGATCGAGTTAGATAAAGCAAGAGCTGCATTCCAGAAATTTTGAATACAACTGCAATACCATAGTATATGGTTCAAATTATGGATAGGACCTTGGCATTTTGGGCATGGGACTAGATTAGCTTTTTCTACATGTTTAAATGGACCGTTATGGGAATATACACCCTATGTACCATTTTGATAAACATCTCCCTCCAGTCTTCTCCCAGGATTGCCTTTCTAAACTCTGCCCACCCTTTCTGAATGAGGCCTACAATGTGATCTCTGGATACTTCCACCACTTCTGCCCACTTGAGGAGAGGCTTGTAAAAAACTTCTGTTGTGTTTCTGGATTTCCCTTAGGAAGGAATAGAGCAAAGATAAAGACTGTCTTCCTTTCGGGTTACACAACAGAGCATCAGACTTCGAATTAGACGCTATTCTACCATTCATTCCCAGGGACCCCATAACATAGCTCTGGACTTGATTATAATAGAAGGCATGAGCTGGGGGGAATTTTAACTCTAGCTACAGCCACACTGAAGGAGATTAATTTACCCTCTGAGTCTAACAAGTCACCCAATTTGTCCTACACCCGAAGACAACCAATTTGTGTAGGCCACATGCATGCTCCCCGATGCGAAACTAGGTTTTCCTACAAGTGGAGTCAGTACCGACAAAAGACCCCAAAGACCACATTTTCTTTTGACTTCCCTCCATGTGAGTAAAGTATCCCTCAGAAGTAAGTTACTTTTTAAATTTAGGGGTGAAGATCTGAATTGGGTATGTAAGCTCCTTTTAACCTCCCTGGGGTATGATTATTTCCAGATTTTAGGGTCTTTTCTGAACATTTCAGACCCTAAAATCAGGAAACAATCATGCTGCCAGGAAGCCAGCAGCAGCCCCTGCTCTCACTCACCTCCCTGGGCTCCAGCGCTGCAATTTTACCTCCATCCACCGGGTGGCGCTGTAACACTTTGGAGAGATCAATAATGTGATCTCACCAGAGTGACTCAGAGCCTCCAAGGAAAGAAACTAGAAGGGCTACGGACGTCTGGATCACCCGGAAGGTATGTAAAACCTCCCAGGTGCCTCCATTCACTTCCATTAAGCCTCCGGCGGCTAGCCCAGGCTCATCTTGGGATTACCTCCAGAGAGGTTAAAGGAGAAAGGTGTTATCAGATCCTTGAATGTAAATGTTATGCATTTTGTAAGCTGCTGGGAACCGAAACCAATAAAACTAACTTCCTCTCTGTTTCAACTGGCCCAATTGCATGCCAAATACAACTTGCGTGGAATCTGCATGCAGGGTGGAAATATTTGATTCTCTATTTATGTCAATAAACAAAGTCATGTCTATTCTATGTCTGCAGATCAGGTTCCACAAATTACACTCAATCCAGGGGGGGGGGGAGGGGGGGTTCTGTTGCCTGTAGGGTGAAGGGAAACCAGGAGCCTGATGGTGAAGCATCGTTTGGTGATGTGTGTAAATGCAGAATTGTGGGCAGTGGATACTTACAAAGATTGGTTTGTATGTATATACAGACACCCATGCCCGAAACACTCAATAGATTTATCTGTGCTATTGACCCGAGGAAGCAGGCTAGGACCCATGAAACGCGTTGTCAACAGATAACCATGTTTTGAACATTAAAGAACTCTTTTTCCAATATATCTGTGGGAGTCATCATACGAAGTAAGATACACCTCTGTATAATTGTTATTTGTATGCTAAGCCAACTTAGAACATATATTCATTAAGTGCCTGCTCAAAAACTACTCCCCTTTGTCATGTCTATTCTGTCATCTCTCCTCACAATCTGTCTTTGCGACCTCTCTGATAGTATTGCCTGTGATTACCTAAAGTCATGCAGAACCATGTGATTAGTCTTTATTTGTAAGGCAGTGATTTGCTAATTATGAACGAATGCAAAAATGTACTGCAGAAAATCAGAACCTTTCAAATCTATCCACAGATTGAACTGCTGCTTCTGTCAGAATGAATGTATATTGAAAGTGGGGTTATATTTCCAAAACTGCAATTTCAGTAACTACTCTTAGTTAAAGAAAAGTGTATTAGAAAGCAGAAGCAAAAGTGTGCTTATCTCTGGTCTGGGAAGACACAGGCACACAGAGAGATTCTCGCCTTTAAAGTGAATCGAGCACCTTTTTTATCATTCAGGACATTTCTATAGCACATGAAAAATGCATGCCGACAATCTGTTTCATTATTAAAATAAACTTTCATTTTACCTTGTATTTTACATTCATAGTAGATTAATTACCCTGTTTCAGCAGGGCTGCCCGGCCGTCCCCGGCCGCAGAGCTTTCAGGTCCCTAATTGTTTTATTGGGCTAATTACCAAGAGGTAAACAATGCTATTAGACAACAAAGGGGGTTAGTAATTAGGACTGTTTCTTCAAAGACCGAGTTTGTGTCAATGTGTCAAGATAGCATCTCTGACTTCTGTAAATAAGGAATGTGAGAAGGGGAGGGGGGCACATGGCAGCTTCTATGCCAGGAGAGATTCCATTGAAAGAGAATGTGCTCAGTTCCCTTTAAAGAGGAACTGTTGCAAAAAAATTTAAAATTAAAACATACAAATAAGTAGTATGTTTCTTCCTGGAAGAAACGTACTTCTTAATTGTATAGGTTTACATATATTTTAAATTTTAAGACTTTCGCTTTTAAAAAAAAAATGACCAGAGATCAGCAAGCTTCTACTGCTCTCTGCAGTGAAAATGAACACACTGGGAATGCATGGTAACTCTTTTAAATATTCTTTTATGTAGCCAAGAGTAGTTACTGAAATGTTAGTTCCTGACACTCTGTGTGCTGTAGGTCGTCCTTCCTTGCTTAGCTGATAAACCATGCTTCCCTAACACACTGCTGTCTCCACTTACTAGCGTCTTTCCCTCTGCTTTCCATCAAGCAGTCGTAATTCCTATGTTGAAGAAACCCTCTCTTAACTCATTTGTACTCTGTACTTAACACCACATTTCTCTTCATGCTTTCAAATCACTTGAACACCATTTCAATAACAGACCATCCGCTTTCCTCGCTTCTGAAGGCCTGTTTCCACGAGACCCAGCTGTCAGCGTTTTTTTGCGCACGCGAAAAGCGCATTCGAATTGACAGCCCATATAAATTCAAAGGGGCCGTTTACACTAAATTTTTCTTGTGTGGAAGAGAAACTGACTGTAGTAAACTACATTCTATGGCTACAGAGACCATGAG
This sequence comes from Hyperolius riggenbachi, assembly GCF_040937935.1. Lineage (NCBI taxonomy): Eukaryota > Metazoa > Chordata > Amphibia > Anura > Hyperoliidae > Hyperolius > Hyperolius riggenbachi. The sequence continues at coordinate 483,359,057 of NC_090648.1, read as the reverse complement.
TGTTTCCTTGTGTACAAATCTCCTGGACGCCATGCATGAAAACACGTGCCTGGAACCGGTTAAAGTAGAAAAAGACCCTTAATCACTACATTTTAGGTTTGGTTTCAATCATGCATGCTCAACTTATAAGGGACCCAAGGTGTGAGACCTATGGAAGCTGCCATATTTATTTCCTTTTAAATAGGAGCTGTCAGCTATACTATCTCAGAAAAAAACATATAAATATAATTATATACATACTTGCTCTACTTACATAACATGTATTGCACTGCCCTCATTTTGATTTTAGTGATTTTTCTATAATTAAAAAAAAAAAAAAAAAGAAAAAAGAAAAAATCCTTCTTAGGTTTTTTCCATTTTGTGTCAAGCTTGAAGCCAATCCTGACATAATTTCCTCCCTTACTCTGTGTATCATTGCCCCCCCCCCCAGTCTTCAGACACTCCCACCCAGGTCTGCAGTAGAAGGTGCATTATCTCAGCATGAAATATATTGGCCAATCAGAGAGGAACAGAGGTGAGGGAGAGGAAAACAGGAGGTAAGAGGCTTCAGCCAATCAGGCTGCATTAGTTATGTCTGAGGGGAAAGTAAAGAAGAAAAAAAAAAGAAAACCCAGCATGCCCTGCAACTTCTTATGTGCAGCAGATGTACCAAATAAGAACCAGGGAAACTGGGGAATGATGTTTTATGGAGAAGAAAAGTAATTTTTAGATTGCCTTGTTAGCATCCTTATTACTTGTTTACCAGATAAAAATAAAGAATTGATTTTTGATTTTAAGCCCGACCGTTACACCTTTAAAAGCAACCCTGAAGATACCTAAAAAATACAATACTGAACTTACCTGGGTCTTCCTCCAGCCCCCGTAGCCCATGAGGTCCTTGGCTTCCTGTGGGTCACCTTTGTTTTCCCGATGGCGGCTGTTAGCTGCGTGACCTGACCAGAAGTCATGCATAACTGCGCATGCCTGCCCATCCACACACCCATCTTGATCACGCACCCGTCGCCATGAGCGTTCTGTGCATGCATGGTTCATGAAAGAATATACCACAGAAACTACAAACACAGCTTTCTATAAGCATTTGGGATGGTGCCCTGTTCTCTTAATCTCAGTTTCAAGGTAAACTTTAGCAAAAAGGGAAAATAAATTGAGAAGTTAAAAAATAAAAGAGTGATCAAACAATGAATGAAATTCACTGTGTAATTTGTGCAAGCTGTTCCACAACATCATCATCTTTACTACTGGCAGACAAAAAAAAACCAACTTAGCACCAACTGCTATTATTTATAACCACACCCACTAACTTTGTGATAGGCTAAAAGGTTTTGTGTTTTTATAGATATACATATGCACATAGGGAACAGCTGGCTGCTCCCCCCCCCCCCCCCAAAAAAAAATCACCTAACTTACAGAGGAACTACAGTGAAAATAATGTAATAAAAAGTGCATCATTTTTACAAGAATTATGTATAAATGATTTAGTCAGTGTTTGTCCATTGAAAATTCTTTCCTCTCCATGATATACATTCTGACATTGATCACATGGTGACATTTTCACTGCTGGCAGGTGAAGTCAGTTGAGGGAGATGCTGCTTGCTTTTTTAGTAGTTGGAAACAGCTGTTATTTCCCACAATGCAACAAGTCTTCCACAGTGTGATGTCAAAACCATGGTCCTGACATCACACTGTGGGAGGGGTTTCACCACAATATCAGCCATACAAAGCCCCCTTATGATCCGTTTGTGTAATGGAAAAGATTTCTCAAGGGAAAGGGGGTATCCGCTACTGATTGGGATGAAGTTCAATTCTTGGTTACGGTTTCTCTTTAAACTGTGCTCCCTGGGGCCCCTGCAGAGTCTTTGGTAGAGTAGAATCTCACCTGTTCTAATCGGTACGCTCCTCTTTCAGTTCATTGCGTCTTATAGTCCAAATGCAGAGAGTTCCTGACTTGTGAACGCCTGCCAATACGAACCTCCAACCTGCTGCAATGTCGGGGACTCCCTGTACTGTGCCCATGCAGAGAGGACACAGAAGGCCAAACTGGACACAGGGGGACACAAAAGGGCATAGAGGACGACACAAAAGGGGCATAGAGGAGGACTCAAGGAGGACAGAGGAGGACACATGGGGACACTAGAGGAAACAGTGTGACACAAGGTACAAGGGGGCATGAGGTACAAAAGGGGTATAATCCACGAGATGCCCCTTCACCATGGATGCACCAGGTATAGGGCTCTTTCCACTGGCGCTGTTTTTCTGCCCCGAATTCGCAGAGTTTCCCTGCAGGCAAGTTGCGTGGGGAAACTCTGCCATAGGGTACAATGGCGCCGCCGGCCGAATCGCTTGCGCTAGCGATATGTCCGACATTTGCATCCGAAATGGTTCTAGAGACTGCGAATCCCATAGCCGCTCATGGCACGGCTGATGGGATTAGTCTGTGTATCTGCACACCAGGAAGTGGCGCTGCGCGTCTTACAGACGCGTGCGTCACAATTGGAAACGGGCCCTGAGTATACCATATATATATTTTTCCTCTGGTTTTGTCCTCTAAACCTGGGTGCATCTTATAGTCAGGAAAAACCATAGTCCGAAAAATATGTCATCACTCGCTACAGTGACGATTTAACAAGTTTGAAAGCACTGCAATACACATCAGAGAACAATACAGAACATGGTACTATAACACAAAAAAAAAACACTTTTTTATGGCAAATATAGAACAGTGTTGTATTTTAGCCAAATGAGATTTATAATATATAAGATTTATAATTGCATTCAATCTGAACAGATGGCTCAAGAGGTTATTAAAAAATAACCTCAGTGCCATAGTGCACCTTTATTGGCAGTAATGTCTGCCTCATTAGTACAGTGACAAGTACTGGAGGAACACATGGATAAGGTCGTGCCTGTGTGCGAAGTCTAATTAAAATCACAGGACAGCAACTAGAAATGGTAAGTGACAAATTATTCTTTCCAGCAAAGATTTATTTCAGTAACAATTGTAGGAAGGGAAATGTAAAACTTTCTCTTCTGGCTATTTGGACAAACCTGGTGTAAAAGGACAATGGATTGCATAATAAAGCAATCTCTTCCTACACATGCTAGTTGGCTTTTGGTAGAGGAGCAAGGTCACTACTCCTATCACTTACCTTACTGCCGCTACACCATACACTAATCTCATTGCTACTGCATCTAACACTAAACTTCACTGCCACTTCACCTAACATTAATCTTGCTACCGCTACACCTAACCTCACTGCTACTACACCTAAAACTGACCTCACTGCTGCTACAACTTAGGGCCCGTTTCCACTATAGCGATAGGAAATCGCCGGCGAATCACCGCAGGCAAATCGCATGCGGGTGCGATTCCGCATGCGTTTTTTGCCGCGATTTCGCATAGGTAAGGCTGCATGCGATTTTAACCATGTCACTGCCTGTGTGAATTAACATGGGTACCTATGCGAAATCGCATGCGAAATCGCGGCAAAAAACGCATGGGGAAAACGCATGCGATTTCCCTATTAAATACATTGCGTGCGATTCGCCTGCATTCCACACGCAGGCGAATTCTGAGGCCCCTACCCTGCAGATTTTTTCTGCACAGAAAAACGTGCGGGGAAACGCACAAGTGGAAACAGTCCCATCCACTTGTACTGACTGTGCGAATCCGCATGCGGGCAACGCATGCGGATTCGCGATAGTGGAAACGGGCCCTCAAGGTGGCCACACACCATACAATTGTTTAAATATCTGTTCAATTCAAGAATTGCAATCAATTTTTCTGACTGGTTGTAACATTTCAAAAATCTGACCAATGTACCACACACATATGTAAAAATGTTCCCCAATCATGATAAAAATGATTTGAAACTCTGAGAAAATTGCTAGGGTGTGTATATTAATAAATTGACAACCTAACACACAACATACAATCTTTAGAAAAATATTGAGGAAAAAATTTCAGCATTCCGGATCAATAAAAATAAAAATGGGAAATCCGATCAGATTTTTTCAGTCATATGAAAAAAAAAGCTTCCGATTTTTTCGGGAGATCTGATCATATTTATCGAATTCCTGTAATATCGGATCATTTTATTGTATAGTGTGTGGCCACCTTAACACTAATCTGGCTACAGCTACACCTAACACTGGCCTCACTGCTGCTTCACCTAACACTAACCTCACTACCACTATACCTAACACTAACCATAGTACCCATACACCTAACACTAACCTCACTGCCGCTATACCTAACACTGACCTCACTACCGCTACACCTAACACTAACCTCACTGCCACTATACCTAATACTGACCTCACTGCAGCCACACCTAACACTGACCTCACTACCGCTACACCTAACACTAACCATAGTACTCCTACACCTAACACTAACCTCTCTGCCGCTATACCCAACACTGACCTCACTGCAGCTACACCTAACACTGACCATAATACCCCTACACCTAACACTAACCTCACAGCCGCTATACCCAACACTGACCTTACTGCCTCTACACCTAACACTAATCTCACTGTCACTACAACACTAACCTTGCTACCGCTACACCTAACACTAATCTTGCTGCTGCTACACCTAACACTAATCTTGCTGCTGCTACACCTAACACTTACCTCACTGCCGCTACACCATACACTAAACTCGTTGCTGCTACACCTAACACTAACCTCACTGCTACTACACCTAACACTAACCTTGCTACCTCTACACCTAATACTAACCACATCGCCACTACACCTAACCCTGACCTCACTGCCGCTACACCTAACTCTGACCTCACTGCCGCTACACCTAACTCTGACCTCACTGCCGCTACACCTAACTCCAACCTTGCTATCGCTGATCAATTGAGCTGCCCAGATGCTTGGCTGTCCTGCTGATCTGTTTTGCTGCAGTAGTGTGAATCACACACTTGAAACAAGCATGCAGCTAATCTAGTCAGACTTCAGTCAAACATTTGATCTGCATGCTTGTTCAGGGTTTATGGCAAAAAGGATTAGACAAAGAGAATCAGCAGTACAGTCAGGCAATGTGCATGGTTTAAAAGAAAATGCATTAAATACAGCAGCTTCTATATCCCTCTCGTCAGGCGTCCTTTAACCCATTAGGAGCTTTAATAGGGCTCTCACGTTTGAGATAAGTGCACTGGTTTTGACCTCAGTCAGCAGAACTTGTGCTGTAAATTCTTGGAATGCTTTGATCTCTCTCTACTGGCAGAAAATATAGAAACTGAAACAGAAGTGCTCTGTTATTGTCTCACACTGCCCCCTAGTGACAAGTGGCCATAAATACACATTACAGCAGTACTAACTAGAATTTAGGAAATGTAACAAAGAAGAAATAAAAACAGTGCTAAAATAAATTGGCCTGGAGAACTTGCAAGCCTCTATATACATTGGCAGCTAAAGTTTTAAAGAAAGTTTAATGTGTGGTTGTTTCCATATCAAAAATCTTCAGTAAGATGCCTCCCATCACCATCTTGAACTATGCCAAACGCTTGGTGACTGGAGAATCTCTATATGTGCATCTTAGACTGCCAGTCTCTGCTACATCTGCCCCACCAACTGAACGAAGGCAAAAGTTACATTTTCAACAGGTATGCACATTGTTTTAATATAAACCTTGTCCCCCTCACAGGGCCGCCTTCAGACATTTGTGGGCCCCATACCGGGTAAACTTACTGGGCCCCCTCACTCCCTCTGCCCCCCCAATAAAAAGCAATGTTTCCCCATAAAAGAAACATGATGTCAGTGCTATATAAATACATATTAATAATATGGTAGGACATTAGGCTATGGCTATGGTAGTATTAGATTGTGATCTCCTCTGAGGACAGTCAGTGACACAACTATGTACTCTGTAAAGTGTACAGAAGAGGTCAGTGCTATATTAATAAATAATAATAATGAGGCAGGACATTGCACTATTACCATGCTATATAAATACGTATAATAATTAGGGTGCCACACACTAATGGAATTCTTTTAGATAGGGAGATAGTAACCTCCTTAGCGGTATGGACGACCTAATACGTCCATTACTGCCGGAGGCCACCGCTCAGGCCCTGCTGGGCTGATTTGAATAATTTTTTTTTTAAACACGCAGCAAGCACTTTGCTTGCTGCGTGTTTCACCTGATCGCCGCCGCCCGCTGACGATCCGCCACCGCCTGCCGCGATGCAGGGCCCCCCCAGGCGAGACCCCGTGCGCTGCCTGGCCAATCAGAGACAGGCAGCTCTGAGGGGTGGATCAAGTCGCCCTGTGACGTCACAACGTCGCCGGCATCGATGACGTCACGACATGCATCGCCATGGCGACGGGGGAAGCCCTAAAGGAAATCCCGTTTCAATCATGTAGCTAGCGCTAGGCCAACACAAAACTTTTCTTTTGTTTACCCAAGCTAAACAAGTCTGGATAGCCAGTGAATAAATGAGTCAATAACAGAGGAATTCAACTCTGAGACTGAAAAACATGTCATGTACACCATTTGAGTACCTCAGCATGTAATTCCTGAACTTTGTAGCTGCTTTTCCTGCTCAGTGCACACTGCTGAAGCCTGGAAAATGTATTTTACTCAGCAGGAAGGGGGGTGTGCCCTAGTCACTGTGGGCCCCTCACAGTGCTACTGGTTGTGATGCCTTGACAGCGGCTCTGCCCCCTTCAGCATCAGTGTCCTATTCTCAAACTGATTCTGGAATCCTACCTAATAAAAGGCAAGCGTCGCTGCGTCCGTCCGCGTGTCAGTGTTTTTTAGCACTGCGCATGTGCCGAGACAGATGCAGACACACTGCCGAGAGCCGGGGAGGACGGGGCCAGAGTGTATGCGCGCGCGGCAGGCGGGTGCATGCGCGGCTGACGGCGAAGTAAAGACAGACGTAGCCCATTTTTAAATGGGCTAAGGTCACTAGTTTCACAATAAGCAGTCACCTTGCAAATGTCACCACATTCTTTTTGTAGCTTATATTTTAGCTTTCCGTTTGTGGTTAGAGCAAAAATCTTATATCTGTTTTTCTTTCCTAATTAAGTTTGTTGAGTCAACAACCTTTCTAGACATAACTAGCAAAAACCACATCTGTCATTCATCACTGAAGATTTTGTTATAGTTATGGTAAACAACTCATTTTCCTAAATACAATCCATGACCGACTAACACCTTCCTACGCATACAGTATAACAATGAGATGCTTATCTGCATAATTACTGCTGAAGAATTGCAATATAAACAAATACGCTCACACAGCTGAAATAGTGAATATAGTGACCTGCAAAACGCAGAGGAATTCTCCCAAAAACGAAATTGTAATTTGCATTTGTAAAGTCCAATTTACAAAAAAACATATCAACAAATAAAAATAAAATATGCCACAAAAAAGTTTAACTTACCTGGGGCTTCTACTAGCCCCCTGCACCTACCCTGTGCTTGCGCTGTCACTAATTGTCCCTCCAGTCCCCCGCAGCGACCCTCTTCCGGTCGGCCAACTGGCGAGTCAATAGCCACTGCGCATGTGCTGCCGTGCGCATCCTCGTAGTAGAGGTTTTTTCCTACTGTGCAGGGAACTCGATCAGGAGGCGTATGAACCAGGGCCGCGCATCAAACCGAAATTAGGGAGCTGCGGGGAATCGGAGGATCATTCAGTGACGGTACGGGCACAGGGCGACTGCAGGGGGCTGGTAGAAGCCACAGGTACCTGTAAGTGCAACTCTTTTTTTATGTCAGTTTAGGATCACTTTAAAATAACTGACATCAACTTTTGGCAAGCCAGAACATGACTTGACTAGAAATGACCATTCAGATCCTGAAGGGCAACCTGACAAGAACTGGTCATTGAGGTCCTGAAGGACAAAACCGCAAAGTTAAGTGGTGGGGGCGGTATCTGCAATTCACATGTTCTTCACCTGCACCATTTTTGCCCTGGTGACCTCTCTACGCTGCACCTCCGTCCCACCACTACCCATGTCCTATCACTCTCTTTTTTATAACTTTTATCACTATTTTCACTTGCATGGGAATGCGGGAGCGCGCACGTCCACGCGCACAGCGGCAGCAGCACTCTCTGACTTATAAAAATGACCTGGACCCATTAAGAGGCTCTAGCAGGCCGTTTTTATAACTGGATAGTGTACTGGTTAAGGGCACCGCCTTTGACATGGGAGACCAGGGTTCGAATCCTGGCTAGGGTCTGTACCTATTCAGTAAGGAGTTCAAGGCAAGACTCCCTAACACTGCAGGGTGGCCTCTTGAGCACGTCCCAGTGGCTGCAGCTCTTGAGCACTTTGAGTCCAACAGGAGAAAAGCGCTATACAAATGTTCGGATTATTATTATTCGGATTATTACACGTCTACCTCAGGATATAGCACCTTATTCATATGCATGACCTCAATACACTCATTTTAAGACAGAGTAAAGCTTGAGATGTACTGGGAAAATAATAAGACAGTAATCCATAATAACACATCAAATTGTATCTCCGGCCACAGAAATGTGAATGTAAGACTGTAGGCCTAAACAATCTGGAATCCAGTAGCCTTCTAGGTCATGCAATTAAACTGATAACTAAAAAATGCTGTCGACCCAACTTACAGTATGCTGTTGACCCTGAAACAAAGCTATCAAAAGAGCACATTAGTACACCCTGTCCCCCTAGATATACTTTACCTTGAACTGTAGCGTCAATAAAAACAACTAGGTGCAAAATTGTATTCAGTTGCAAAAATGAGGATCTTTGCTTCCAAAATGAACTGCACATTTTGTACTAGACCAACTCACTAGCATTAAAGAGACTCTGTAACAAAAAAAAACATCCCCTGGGGGTACTCACCTCGGGAGGGGGAAACCGTAAGGTCTTAGTGAGGCTTCCCCCATCCCTGTAGCTGCAGGCAGTCCAACGCTGGCTCCCCCGAAGCGTCCCAGAATCCTCCCCCGACAAGCCTGACAAGCGCTGATTTACTTACCTTTCCTGGCTCCAGCGGGGGCGCTGTTGCGGCTCTCAGAATGATGATAGGCGGAAATAGCCGATCTCTGTCGGGTCCGCTCTACTACACAGGTGCAGGAGACTTGAGCCTGTGCAGTAGAGTGGACTGACAGCGATCGGCTATTTCTGCCCATTTCCGAGCCGATACCGCTCCTGAGCTGGAGCCGTGAAGGTAAATATTTACATCCCCGCTATTCGGACCGCCGTGTGACACAGGAGGATGGGGGAAGAGTCGACCGGACCCGGAGGCTTCCCCCACCCGAGGTGAGTAACCCACAGGGGAACTTTTTTAGTAACAGCTTTTCTTTAAGAACCCCCCATTCAATTGGTCCTCTCCTCACAGACCCTGGAATGCTCAGATAAGGGGTGAGAGAATGGATCATAAAGATGGGCAGATAGTGAAGGATCCTCACAGTGACCTGATCCAAGTGGGGTTTGAAAGCCGTCACACAGCCAGTTTTTGAGTCCTAAAAGGTAGTTGGGCATGATATATTTTTGGAGACTTGGACAATTTATCCCAAGCTGGTGGTGGGGAATAATATGTATATCATCCTTTTAAACTATCTGTACGCTTAAAGCGGACCCAAACCAAACATTTTTTTAATTCAAAATATTTAGTTGCAGCACTCTGACACACACAAAGATAAATAAACACTCCTTCAAGCCTATGAGCATTTCAGTGCATGCTTTTCACCCTTCTCTTTTCACAACTAGGGTTATACAGGTGGCAGCCATTAGCAATTCCTCCATTGCTGGACACCACCTACTCCACCAGACTGCCGGATTCTGTCCCGGCAATATGAAAGGAAGGGAGGGGTTCCTCCAATAAATAAAAAATATTTTATATTTGTTATCATGCAGCTGAAAAAAGGCTGATATTTATTATTATAATTTAGAAAATAGATTTTATTTCTGAAATCTTGTATTTTTAATTTGGGTCCACTTTAAAGCTAAGAGGAACATTGCAAATATGCAATATAATTCAATAGCTTATCTTTGTATCAGAACAAGGTGGAAATTAAAAAAAAAAAATACATGACTTACCTTAGATAACGACTAAGTTCTTGTTGGCTACATCGAGACCAGTGAAATCGATGAAATGCCGCTTGTACAAGTGGGGCCATGATGCTTCCCATCCTAACTTCATCTCCACACCTGTTTCCTTGTCCATCATGTTCCATTCCTAACCTAGGAATAAAGGAATTATGAACAATGCACTGGAACATCAATACAAATAAATCTTAAAGCTAATGGCATTCGATATTTAAATAAAAAAAAAGGCAGATACTCACCTAAGGAGAGTCCTACTGAGCCTTCCCTCTCCTCTCCCGGTGCCCCCGATGCTGCGCTGGCTCCTCCCTTCACATCCCCCGCTGAGGGGACTTCGGAAGTCTTCGGGAGCCGAGTCCTCCCGAAGACAGGCGGCGCACACGCGAGTGCGTCAGAGGGCGCGCGTGCGCGGTGTAGAGCAGCCCATCTTCGGGAGCACTCGGGCTCCCAAAGCATTTCCGAAGCCTCCCTTCGGCCGGGAGACAGCGGTATTTGACCGAAACGGTTGAATACCGCTACGGGGGCGCCAGGACAGCAGCGGGCGCCGGGAGAGGAGAGGGAATGCTCTATGGCAGTGTTTCTCAACTCGGTCCTCAAGTACCCCCAACAGTGCATGTTTTGCAGAAAACCAAAGAGCTAGTTAATCAGCTCTGCTGAGACACTAATAGCCTCACCTGTGAATGTTTGTGGTTTTCTGCAAAACATGTACTGTTGGGGGTACTTGAGGACCGAGTTGAGAAACACTGCTCTATGGGACCCAGAGCCTCCCTCTCCTTAGGTGAGTATCTTTTTTTTTTTTTTTTTTTTTTTAATACGGGTTCCCATTCACTTTAAGGTAGTCACACACAATACAATAAAATGATCCGATTTTACGCCAATTCAATAAATATGATCGGATCTTCTGAAAAAAATCGAAAGCTTTTTTTTTTCCATTTGACTGAAAAATTTGATCGGATTTTCCGTTTCTTTCTATATTTATTAATCTGGAATGCTGGACATTTTTCTTCAGTTTTTCTAAAGATTGTATGGTGTGTGTTAGATTGTCAATTTATTAATTTACACACACTCTAGCAATTTTTTCTTAGAGTTTCCAATCATTTTTATCATAATTGGGGAAAAATTGTACATAGGTGTGTTGTACATTGTAACATTTCAAAAATATGATCAGTCAGAAAATTGATTGTAATTCTTAAATTGAACAGATATTTTAAAAAAATTGTATGGTGTGTGGCCACCTTTAGTGACCCCGAAGCAACCACAAAAAAAGACTTACCATACATCCTTGAATATAAATCGACCTCGGCTATAAGTCAACTAATATTTGATCCTTTTAAGCTGGAATGTTTAATGATTGAAGCATAAGTTTATCCAGCAAAGTTAATTGCTGCACATGGAGACCAGGAGGAGTTAATGACTGCACTGCATAAAGTATCGCAACCATAAACACCACCTCCCCCCCTCCCCCCAAAGCAATCTGAAGTGAAAATATTATGAGATAATGATTTGTATGTGTAGCACAGCTAAGAAATAGAGCATTAATAGCATAGATACAAGTCTCATATTGTTTCCAGCACATGAAGAGTTAGGAAACTTCAGTTATCTATGCTAAAGAGCTTCTCTGAGCTCTCCGACCAAACTTGGGTCAAAGATAGCGCTGTTTTCTGAAGCACTCATACTTCAAAGAAAAAGTGAAAGTCAACTTCAGATAAGCTTTTACTGCAGGGAAGTTCAAAGGGTCATTAGCTCTGCTCTGTTTCCTTTTCACCTCCCCCAGCACAAGTATCTACATCCCTGTATTTACACAAATATAAACAAATACAAACACTTGGTTCGGTTTCTAGTTTTAGAACACACTATCTCTATCTCCATCTTGTGGCCAAAAAGTAAAACCACATCCAAATACCCTATTATACACCTTCCCACAGAAAAATTAAATACATTTTCATTATTTTTTAAAACCCTTCGAGGTGAAATGGTTAAAATACAAAGTGCAGTGTGTAAACTGCAAATATTAGAGAATGATGCAATGTTATAAAAAAAATGCTATATAACTTAAAATAAAAAATATGAGACTTATCTTTACTACTAATGGTCTTTTAATTATCTGTACTACACATATTCATTATATCATAATTTTTTTTCGCTTTAGTGTCACTTGAAGTGCAGCTAATAACTCCTCCAGATTCCCTAGTGCTGCAATTATCCACTTCCCAGCCTAAGGCCCGGTTCACATTAGCGGTTGTTTGCCAAACGGACCGGATGACCTGACCGGATCCGGACCGGATCCGGATCGGAACCGTACGGTTCTGATCCGGATCCGATCCGGATCCGGTCAGGTTGCATCAGGTGGTAATCAGGATGCGATCCGGATCCGTTTGGCAAAATATACGTAAAAAAAAAAAAAAATGTTGGGGTCTGGGAGGTCAGCAGAAGGGGGACCTGTGGAATCAGGCCCTCTGCTGTTTAGCACTCACCTCCACCTCCGACATGCTGCCAACATCCTGCCAACACCTCCAGCTCGTGCTGCTCCACTCCAAAATGCTTGCCCATGTGTCCCCAGCCAGTATCGCCGCAAAAATCCGCATAGGAAGTGGGGTAGAAGATCCGGATTTCTCAGCCAGTGTGTTGTGCGGCCTCCGGTTCCCATTTGTTTGTATTGGCCGGATGGTGCAGTCCGGCTCCGCCCCGGATACGGCTGCCGGAGGGGCCGGATGAAAAAATAGCGCATGTTGGAACGGAGGCCGGAGTCCGGATCCGGCCCGGATCCGGTCCGGCTCCGGTTCTGCAGAACGGACCCATGTGAACGGACGCATAGGCTTTAATTGCTATGCCGTGCGTCCGTTCCGTCCGTTCTGCAGGCGGTGCGGCTCCGGCACGGCGATTCCGGAGGGCCACCGCAAGTGTGAACCGGGCCTTAGTAAGTACTGTAGTACTTGAAATAACTGAAAATATACTCTTCACCAACCAGTTTTCTCACTACAATCATTCTTTTTCCCATTCCCTATTAAAACCTGTGTTCCTATCATAACATATCCTACCCACCACCCCACACTACTGTATACAGTGTACTATGCATGCTGACTAGTGCTAACCAGCTTAAAGAGGAACTCCATACAAAAAATAAAAATCCGTCAGCGCTGCTGTAATGAAAAGTTATATTTACCTCCGGAGCCTTGTCCCACAAAGCTGCCCTGAAGACCCCACATCACTACACTTACACCGCTTGGCCCCGCCTCCTCTGTCCTCTAAGAAAAACACCAAGCTATTTACTGCATTACATTGCCGGGCATTTTTTTCTCGGAGGAGAGAGAGGAGGCGGGGCCAAGCGGCGGAAGTGGAGTGATGCGGGGTCTTTGGGCCGGCTTCATGAGACAAGACTACGGAGGTAAATATAACTTTTCATTACAGCAGCGCTGATGGATTTTTATTTTTTGTATGGAGGTCCCCTTTAAGTAGGTTGGCTTAAGGAAAACCTAAACTGTTTGAATTAAAATGAGATTCACTTACCTGGGGCTTCCCCCAGCCCCCTGCAGCCGTCCTGCCCCGCGCTGGTCCTCTATGATACTCTGAGTCAACGGGCCACTGCGCCTGCACAGACCTGGCCATGCCCAGTGGCGTACCTAGGGCATTTGGCACCCGGTGCTGGGTATTAAAAGACACCCCCCCTTTAAAAAGGGGCGTGGTCACAACAGGCAAAAAAATTGGGCGTGGTCATGACTGGATGAGGGCGGAGCTAACTGTAATTTAAAGTATTAGCTAGTATAGTTGCCCCAGTATAGCTAATATAGCTGCCCCCAGTATAGCTAGTATAGCTGCCCCCAGAGCTGCCCCAGTATAGCTAGTATAGTTGCCCGCAGTATAGTTGCCCCCAGTATAGCTAGTATAGTTGCCCCAGTATAGCTGCCCCAAGTATAGCTAGTATAGTTGCCCCAGTATAGCTAGTATAGCTTCCCCCAGAGCTGCCCCAGTATAGCTAGTATAGTTGCCCCAGTATAGCTAGTATAGTTGCCCGCAGTATAGTTGCCCCCAGTATAGCTAGTATAGTTGCCCCAGTATAGCTGCCCCCAGTATAGTTAGTATAGTTGCCCCAGTATAGCTAGTATAGATGCCCCCAGTATAGCTAGTTTAGTTTCCCCCAGTATAGTTGCCCCAGTATAGCTAGTATAGATGCCCCCAGTATAGCTGCCCCCAGTATAGCTAGTATAGATGCCCCCAGTATAGCTGCCCCCAGTATAGCTAGTATAGCTGCCCCCAGTATAGCTGCCCCCAGTATAGCTAGTATAGCTGCCCCCAGTATAGCTAGTATAGCTGCCCCCAGTATAGCTAGTATAGATGCCCCCAGTATAGCTAGTATAGTTGCCCCGAGTATAGCTAGTATAGCTGCCCCCATTATAGCTAGTATAGATGCTCCCAGTATAGCTAGTATAGATGCCCCCAGTATAGCTAGTATAGATGCCCCCAGTATAGCTAGTTTAGTTGCCCCAGTATAGCTAGTTTAGTTGCCCCCAGTATAGCTAGTTTAGTTGCCCCCAGTATAGCTGCTCCAGGAGGGGGGGAAGCAGCGCTAGAAGGAGGGGCAGAGGGGGCAGCGGCGGGGAGGGGGGAAAGATCCCCCCCTCCCTCACCTGGGACCCCTCCTTCTGCCTCTCTCCCCCTCCAAATGACAGCGTAGGCAGCGGGCAACTTACAGGCAGGGCGGGCGGGCAGAGACTACTTACTTTACTTCTGCGTTCCAGCAGCTGGAGCGCTCCGTCGCCGTCACGTGCCTCTTCTCCGCCTCCAATGCTGTGACACGCATTGGAGGCGGAGAAGAGGCACGTGACGGCGACCCAGCGTTCTAGCTGCTGGAACACAGAAGTAAAGTGAGTAGTCGTCTCTGCCCGCCCGCCCTGCCTGTAAGTTGCCCGCTGCCCCCGCTGTCATTTGGAGGGGAAGAGAGGCGGAAGGAGGGGATCCAGGTGAGGGAGGGGGGGGATCTTTTCCCCCTCCCCGCCGCTATCCCTGTCACCCCTCCTTCCAGCGCTGCTCTTCCCCTCCTGACCTGCACTGTTGCAACAATGGGGGGTCGTGGCGACACCCCCCTGGCTGGCTGTCACCCGGTGCGCCAAGCCCCCCTGCGCCCTATTGTAGGAACGCTACTGGCCATGCCTATCCTTCTTCGCGTTCCCCTTCTATTGCAGAGGGGAACAAGAATACGTGCGGCCAGGGCTGTGCAGGCGCAGTGGCTTGCCAACTCAGAGCCGGCAAAAGCGAAACTTAGACACGGTGGGGGAATGAAGCATCGATGAGGACCGGCGTGGGACAGGACGGCTGCAGGAAACGGGGAGAAGCCCCAGGTAAGGGCATCTCATTTTAATTCAAATGGTTTAGGTTCCCTTTAAGTGCCAACCAGCTTTAAGGATACCTGAGCTGAGGCAAAGCTACCTAAGGTAAGTAGACAGGTATATTCATGCTGGATTCACATACCAGAGTTGTCTGTTCCTCTCCTCATCTTCCCCCACAGTACCCATAATCACTCCTTTCAAAATTGACTAAAGTCAATTTTCGAGCCAGTAAGAGGCGGGCTTGTGGTGATGTTCCATCCTACTACTATCCCATTCCCTCATCTTCCCCGCCACATTTACTTCCCTTAAGAGGAGGGAATAGGTAGGTGATAGGAGGGAACATCGCAGCAAGTCTGCCTCTTCCTGTCTGAGCGTTGCCCATTCCACTCCTGGTTTTCTCTAGTCCTCATAAACACTAGGAGGAAACATCGCCACTAGCCTGCCTCTGTCTGAAAATTATACTTTAGTCAAGACTCACATTTTTGAAGGCGTGATTATGGGGACTGGCGGGAATGAGGAGAGGAAGGAACAACTCAGGAATGTGGATCCAGCATGAACACACCTCTGTGCTTACCTTACCGTAATTTTGCTTTGGTTCAGGTATCCTTCAACTCATCGCCAGTATTGCACATATGGTGTTAGTAGGGATGGTCAATTAGATGTGAATAATTTTGAGTTGATGCAGGATGATGCAAATTTTGTATGCAAATGCATGCAGCTTGAACATGGAACAACCACATTTTACCTCAGCAGGATTTGATTGGTTCATGTTCAAGCAGCATACATTTGCATACGAAAATTGCTCTATCCGTAGTTGTTGGCTCAGACTACAATCAGAAAAACGGCTGAGGCACAGGCCAGTTCCATGCTGTCCTCTTGTACCATCAGCAAAAACTCGGTATACAGAGGCGCCAGAGTAGAGTAAAACGTTTTAAAAACCGCTTAAAAGCAGAGGGGGTTGTTAAGGTGGACTCACCTCCCTCTTACAAAAAAAGAAAACTCACTTGAGTCTCGATAAAACAGAATTGACAAATAATTTATTCAACTCCACAAATGCAACGCGTTTCGCGGGCGTGATCCCGCTTCTTCAGGCAAAAATGGGAGCACAACTCAGTGGGTCAAGCAATAGGTTTGAGCGCCTCTGTGTCTCTCTTGTACCATACATGAGTACTTCATATAGGGACTTTCCTGCCTCAAAAGCACATTTTGTATCATTTCCAGCCTTCCGCCACGCAGGCTGAAAAATGCGTCTCTCCAAGCCAAGCGAGTTGGACACCAGTGTGCTAGAGGAAATCCTCCATTCATTAGGCACAATTTAACAGACTCAAATACGGTTATGTGTGGCAGATGTTGAAATTCGTGCCAGTGACAAAACAAAGCGCCAAATAATTAAAAGCTATAAACAAGTAAAATTGGGTCAATCTGTGATCCAGTCTATTTGCAGAAGAAAACTGTCAAAAGGCGTAATATACTTAGTATAGTTAGTTGTAAAGCCATTACTGGAGTCTAGCGGAATACACAGAGGCATATTCAGTGCCAGGCTTTACTTGATAAACAACCCAATTAGTGCTGCGCCAACATCAAATGTATCAAAGTGTTACCAGTGTAAAGATGTAGGAATTCGATGCATTTTTTTTATACAACCTATATAGGTTGTTATGCAATTAAATGCTTCATTTATGGTTTCTAATAAATTCTGTCATTTCTTGATTTTTTTTCCCGGAAAATAAGACGTTCTTGACCATAAGACGTACCTAGGTTTAGAGGGCAAAAACCAGGAAAAAAATATACTAGACCTGGTGCTTCCAAGGTGCAGTGGCATCTTGTGGATGTCTCCCCCCCCACCCCCCCCCCCCAAAAAAAATATAATATAGGTCTCACTTATCTCTTGTGTCTCCGTGTCCTCCTCTTCCCCACTTGTCTCCTCTAGTGTCTCCCATTTGTCAGCCTCTGTCCCGCTTGTGTCCTCCTCTGTACACCTTTGTGTAGTCCTGTGTCATCTATTGTCCACCTTGTGTCCTGCACCATGCCGCTTTGTCTCCCCGGTCCGTTTGGCCCCTTAAGTTCTCTGCCATGCTGCTTTGTGTCACCCTTTGTCCTAAATTGTCCACGTGTCCTCAGTGTACCACTGTGTCCTCCTCTGTCCCCCATGTCCTCCATCCCCTTTTGTGTCTCTGTGTCCTCGTTCGTCCCCCTTATGTGTTCCTGTGTCACTGTTCGTCCCAGTGTCCTCCTTTGTCCTGCTTTTTGTCCTGTGTCCTCATTTGTTCCATGTCCTCCTTTGTCACCCTTTGAATCCCATTTGTCCCAGTGTCCTCCTCCAGTGTCCTACTTTGGCTCCCATGTCCTCCCCTGCATGTCTCACCTGATGCGTGGGTGCCCATGGCAATCAGTGGCTTGTCCTCTCCCTCACTTCTCCCCTAGCATCAGTTGTGTGTAATGACGTGATCAAGAAAAGTCAGCACTAGGGGAACATGACGGATAGGAGAAGCTGCTGATCACCGCGGGCCCCCTTGAATCAGGTGAGACACACGATCGGCTTCTGCTGCGCTGTACAATCTGCACGGGGCAGCGGAGGAGGACACAGGAGACAAATAAGAACACGGGGGACACAATAAAGGGCATCTCCAACATCTCGGCGGGTTGCGGTCTTTCATAAGTTGGGTACTCCCTCTTTTTGTACTGTAAGACACAGTGACTTTCTCCTGACATTTGGGAGAGAAATAGTGTATAGTAATCTTATAGTTTGAAAAATACGGTAGCTACTCTAGGAAACAAAAAATATGTATAGTGCTACTTACACATGGCCGGTTTCATGAGCTACTACAAAGGCTGAAGAGAACCCGTCCTCATGGTTTAGTGTACAGCTTCGCACTGGATGGCACATTCCCGTCACTGGAGCATAGCCTGAAAAAAATATAAAGTTATATAAAACCAATCAAATTGTAGATCCTGAAATTTATTTTCTAACATAAAACCTTATTTATAGGACATAATGATGTGGGATCACTTAATATTGGTAAACATTTTGAGCACAAATGTATGCCAGGCCTTATGCAAACTCGCGTTACACAGACAACAGTTTTGTTGTTTGCATTACGCTATATGTGCAACTTACATCATACAAGCAACAATGCATCGTATATGTGACATGAATTGTACTAATTGCCCAACATGTGTTACGTACTTTGTGTGATGCCCAGTAAACTTTAATTGTGCTGGCTGAGCACTTAAAGAGAAACTTTACTGAAAAATATACTATTAGTATAATAAATCCATACGTTGCTAAGTAAAAAAAAAAAAAAAAAAAAAAAAAAAAAAAAAAAAAAAAAGGATCAAGGCATGCCATATTTTTCAGACTATAAGATGCGCCTATATAGAGGCCAAAAACCAAGGCAAAAAACACTAAACCTAGTGTGTCTATTGTGCAGGGGTGTCTTATCGACCTTTTACCCCCAAGCTGCCGCTAAGCTACTCTATCTAAGCTACACTAATCCCTCAGGTAAAAGGAGATCTACATGCGGCGCCACCTGTTGAGATGCAAAGAATTTTGTGTGGGCCAACTCCTGCAGGGAATAGCAGTGAGTTAAGGTGGCCATACACTTTTTACCTCAATCTATTATAACCAATAAATATATCGAATGGATCAAGAATGACAATTGTCATTTTGATGTAGAATCGATTCTTATCAGCCGATATTGATAAAATTATTCGATTGAGTATGTCGGGTTATTTCGATCAATGGAACAAGAATCAAGAGCTTTTCATTATGTATTTGATCGACCTTTACTCGATCTGATTCATGAGGGTGCTTATTTTGTGCTTAAAAATAGCCTTTGATTGATTAAAGGTGGAAAATGGAAAAAAAATATCAGCCCCAGTGTATGGGCAAAAAAATGGATTCATGTTCGAGCGATTTATTTATTTTGAATCGATTCTAAGAATCTACAGGTCAATCAATTGTCCTATAATCAACCAGTGTATGGCCAGCATTAGTTTTAGACCCTGCATATTTGTACAGAGAGTGCAGAATTATTAGGCAAGTTGTATTTTTGAGGAATAATTTTATCATTGAACAACCATGTTCTCAATGAACCCAAAAAACTCATTAATATCAAAGCTGAATATTTTTTAAAGTAGTTTTTAGTTTGTTTTTAGTTTTAGCTATTTTAGGGGGATAGCTGTGTGTGCAGGTGACTATTACTGTGCATAATTATTAGGCAACTTAACAAAAAACAAATATATACCCATTTCAATTAATTATTTTTACCAGTGAAACCAATATAACATCTCAACATTCTCAAATATACATTTCTGACATTCAAAAACAAAACAAAAACAAATCAGTGACCAATATAGCCACCTTTCTTTGCAAGGACACTCAAAAGCCTGCCATCCATGGATTCTGTCAGTGTTTTGATCTGTTCACCATCAACATTGCGTGCAGCAGCAACCACAGCCTCCCAGACACTGTTCAGAGAGGTGTACTGTTTTCCCTCCTTCTAAATCTCACATTTTATGATGGACCACATGTTCTCAATGAGGTTCAGATCTGGTGAACAAGGAGGCCATGTCATTAGTTTTTCTTCTTTTATACCCTTTCTTGCCAGCTTCGCTGTGCAGTACTTGGACGCGTGTGATGGAGCATTGTCCTGCATGAAAATCATGTTTTTATTGAAGGATGCAGACTTCTTCCCGTACCACTGCTTGAAGAAGGTGTCTTCCAGAAACTGGCAGTAGGACTGGGAGTTGAGCATGACTCCATCCTCAACCCGAAAAGGCCCCACAAGCTCATCTTTGATGATACCAGCCCAAACCAGTACTCCACCTCCACCTTGCTGGCGTCTGAGTCGGACTGGAGCTCTCTGCCCTTTACCAATCCAGCCACGGGCCCATCCATCTGGCCCATCAAGACTCACTCTCATTTCATCAGTCCATAAAACCTTAGAAACCTTAGTCTTGAGATATCTCTTGGCCCAGTCTTGACGTTTCAGCTTGTGTGTCTTGTTCAGTGGTGGTCGTCTTTCAGCCTTTCTTACCTTGGCCATGTCTCTGAGTATTGCACACCTTGTGCTTTAGGCACTCCAGTGATGTTGCAGCTCTGAAATATGGCCAAACTGGTGGCAAGTGGCAACTTGGCAGCTGCATGCTTGACTTTTCTCAGTTCATGGGCAGTTATTGTGCGCCTTGGTTTTTCCACACGCTTCTTGCGACCCTGTTGACTATTTTGAAAGAAACGCTTGATTGTTCGATGATCACGCTTCAGAAGCTTTGCAATTTTAAGAGTGCTACATCCCTCTGCAAGATATCTCACTATTTTTGACTATTCTGAGCCTGTCAAGTCCTTCCTTTGATCCATTTTGCCAAAGGAAAGGAAGTTGCCTAATAATTATGCACACCTGATATAGGGTGTTGATGTCATTAGACCACACCCCTTCTCATTACAGAGATGCACATCACCTAATATGCTTAATTGGTAGTAGGCTTTTGAGCCTATACAGCTTGGAGTAAGACAACATGCATAAAGAGGATGATGTGGTCAAAATACTCATTTGCCTAATAATTCTGCACTCCCTGTATAAAGAGTATAAATCAAGACTGTTGGCTGGAATAAGTGCATAACCTGTACATTCGAAGTGAAGAAGTGAAGATTTATAAATGCTCAGTTAAAGTGGGCTAAAACACTGACACAACATTCAATAAAATGTTGTTTCCTACTTTTGATTACCCATACAGTTATCATATTTGCTTTTGTGCACAAATAATATTATCTGTTTACAAATTATAAGTTGCCAAAGTACAGTTCATCTGCTCTGAAAGCTGCCCTTGCATTATATTGCATAGCTGCTGTATTTGTATAATAAAATGTGTCTAGTGATCACTTCTCCGCTCTTTCTGAATCCCAGCCCAGTTTCATCAGATTGCGAAGATTTACTAAATGTATCTGAGAAAGGAATGTAAACAAAAGATAAGGATACCAACTCTTCGGATAAAGCCAAAAGCTGCCCACTGAAGCAAGGAGCTTTCCACTAAGGAACAAAGTGCTGTGTTTAACTGTTTGAATGCTGTTCTGCTCCAATTTTTTTGGTGGTAGTAGATTTTATGCTGTAAATAATCTTTTAGAGCAAAGAGAAAATGCTGGAGTTTCATACCGCTTTACGTTGCCGTGCACAAGGAGCACACAACCATTTTACTTATGGTAACAACTTAGGGTGTGCTGTACAATTAGTGCAACCTGCGATACCTAGCTACCTACCTTTCATAGCGCATATTACTTGAATATTGCTCATGTTATCCAGGTAACAGATTGTGCTAGTTGCACAACACGTGCTTCATTGCTAGTGTAAGTAATGGTGAAATTGCCATATGCTCCAGTGCACGGCAACTTTATCGGACTAGTAGCAGCACACAGCTATGGAGCCTCCTGGGCTTGGAAGAAAAGTAGCTCCGTGTTACTGCGGAGACATTAGGCATCGTTCAGGAACGGGAGCACAGTCAAAAACTTCCTGAGGCTCCCAACGCTGGATCAGGTGTGCTTTAAAATGTATAAAATGTGTATGCAGAACTTGGAACATGGGTATTATTATTATTTAGTATTTATATATTGCTAACATCTTCTGCAGCGCTGTACAGAGTATATGGTCTGGTCACTTAACTGTCCCTTAGAGGGGCTGACAATTTAACCAGGGGCCAAGCACTGAAAGACGAGAGTGCTAACCACTACACCACCATGCTGTCAAACAATGTTTACAGTAATGTTTACATCAGCAAAATGGCATGTTACTGAGCATGAAAAACTTTTTCGTTCAATTTTCCAAAATTGATATTCTCAACATCTACAAGGTCTTTTTGAAAAAAAAAAAAATGGGGACTTTTTCCCACAGAATCAAATTTTGAATTTGCCCGAAACTTTGCATAACAATTTAGCATACTTCGTAATTGCAAATCTCAATGCAAAATTACGATTATGTGAAATTCGAGCTCAACACTACCCTAGAGTGACAAAATTCCTTCAAGAAAACAAAAAGGTGTCTATGTGAAATTAATTATCTTTCTCAGTAAATTTAGAGGTTTAATTCCCTCCAGAAGTCCCCTTTGGGCTTAGGACTATAGGTGAAACTCAAAAAATTAGATCATGCTAAAGTAAAATTTTTTCAGTGATTCAACTTAAAGTGTACCAGAGACGTGAAAGGCTAAAGATTTGATACTTACCTAGTGCTTCCTCCAGCCCCATAAGCTTGTCTGAGTCCCATGCCGTCCTCCCGCGGTTTACCGTTCAGCCGCGATCAGCCCCGGTACCAGGCTCAATTGGGTCCAGTCTGGGTCTTCGGGGCATGCGTGTACCTCCAGCGCATGCGCAGTAGACCCAGTCTGAGACAACTGAGAGCCTGTTAACGGGGTTGATCGCAGCCAAATGGCAGACCGCGGGAAGACGGCGTGGGACTCAGACGAGCTTATAGGGCTAGAGGAAGCCCCAGGTAAGTATCAAATCGTTAGCCTTTCACGTCTCTGGTACACTTTAACCATTTCACCTTATGCATCAGAGCAATTTTCACCTTCCATTCATTCGCTAATAACTTTATCACTAATTATCACAATGAATTGATCTGTATCTGTTTTTTTCTGCCACCAATTAGGCTTTCTTTGGGTGGTACATTTTGCTAAGAATTATTTTTTTCTAAATGCATTTTAAAGAGACTCTGTAACAAAATTTTGAGCCTCATTTCTTCTATCCTATAAGTTCCTATGCCTGTTCTAACGTGGTTAAAAGTGAAACTAATATAGGAAATAGACTCCTTACATGCAAAGCAAGATATTTCAAGCCTTTATTTGTTATAAATTCTATATTTGATCAGTGCGCTCCTCAATAGATATTCTAAAAATTAATAAATCTTAATAAATCTCTGTCTGGTCGGATCGCTATATTTCAATTGTGTGTGTCACACTACGTACAAAACTTCTATTCTATGGAAACAGCGCTCAACAACCCACATATCAATACACAAGATTCCACATTTAAAAAGTCCACAACACCCTCAATAGGTGTGATCCACAGGTATCCAGTTAATAGTCCAACCAATAATTCTTCATATACAGTTCATAGCAGTAATGATATATTCTCACCGGAACAATAGGCCAACCACTAACGATTAGCAATCGCGTTTTTGGACCATGCCAGCACACGAACTCCTCCACTGATATAGGACTCCTCAGATGTGTGTATACATGTCATATGAAAGAGAGACACAGCAATAGTGTGATACCGTTTACAGAGCATACACTATCCAGCACCACCAGTGCTCCCACTCCACTCACGGGTCACCCTAAAGTGCCTCCACCAGCTATGCACTCAAGCCTCTCACCAGATAATATGGCCGACCCTTCACAGACCAGCAGCTCTAGCTTGTTGTGATGACTCTCTCTTGTGTCAGCAAAGAAATGATCTAGGGCTCAAACAGGTGTACCATAGCGTAATTCCATTTAATAAAATATATTAAAAAGAGCAAGTGCACTTACAAACATCCAGTTATATGCGCATTTTAACTGGATGTTTGTAAGTGCACTTGCTCTTTTTAATATGTATACACACATCTGAGGAGTCCTATATCAGTGGAGGAGTTCGTGTGCTGGCATGGTCCAAAAACGCGATTGCTAATCGTTAGTGGTTGGCCTATTGTTCCGGTGAGAATATATCATTACTGCTATGAACTGTATATGAAGAATTATTGGTTGGACTATTAACTGGATACCTGTGGATCACACCTATTGAGGGTGTTGTGGACTTTTTAAATGTGGAATCTTGTGTATTGATATGTGGGTTGTTGAGCGCTGTTTCCATAGAATAGAAGTTTATTTGTTATAAGTTTGATGATTACAGCTTACAGCTTATGAGAACCTCAAAATCAAAATCTCAGACCATTAGAATATTGTGAATTGGTTCAATATTCTAGGCTCAAAGCGTCAGACTAATCAGCTAATTCTTCCAAAACATCTGCAAAGGGCTCCAATTTCATATACTAGTTTCACCTTTAAGGCCTGGAACCCACTGAAATCAGCAAACGCGAAACGCAACCGCTAGCGTTTTGTCTGAGCGGTTTGCAAGCGGATTCATGCGCGTTTTCGGTCGCGTTTTGCAACATTGTATTTTTTTGCTCAGCGGTTTGCGTTTTTATCCTGATTGGTCCTGTGAATTATTTTTCATTTTGTTACAGTGTGCTGAACCGCAAAACGCTAGCAAAACCGCTCAGTTTAGGTTTTGCTGAGCGTTTCCGCTAGCGTTTCAATACTTTACATTGAAGCGCTAACGCTCCCAAAATGCTGCACGTCCTGCGTTTGCATTTCTGGGAAACGCAAACGCACCTGTGGAAGTTGCCCCATCCATTAACATTAGCCCAGTGTTTTGGCAAAGTGCTAGCGTATCGCAGCGCTGCCAAAAGCGCTCCTGTGGGTTCCAGCCCTTAAAGGGATACTTAAGGCAAAAAAAAAAAAATGACATTTACTCACCTGGGGCATCCCTCAGCCCCCCGAAGCTGGATGGTGCCCTCGCAGCCCCGCTCCGATCGTCCTGTCCCCGCCGGCGGCTACTTCCGGTTCGGCGACAGCCGCCGACAGGCTGGGAATGCGGCTGATTTTCCGCGTTCCCAGCCGCTGCTATCACCCTCTATGCTGCTATAGCGTATATATATACGCTATAGCAGCATAGAGGGTGATAGCAGCGGCTGGGAACGCGGAAAATCAGCCGCGTTCCCAGCCTGTCGGCGGCTGTCGCCGAACCGGAAGTAGCCGCCGGCGGGGACAGGACGATCGGAGCGGGGCTGCGAGGGCACCATCCAGCTTCGGGGGGCTGAGGGATGCCCCAGGTGAGTAAATGTCATTTTTTTTTTTTTGCCTTAAGTATCCCTTTAAGTTGAATTGAAATAGACTTTTGCACGATATTCTCATTTTTTCGAGTTTCACCTGTATAAAAAGTCCTGTTCAGAGAACGTTGTGCCACACTTTTGGTCATGCAGAAGAGTTTGGCTTCACACCTGATGGCTGCTATTTTCTCCAAACTGCCATCCACGGCATAAACAGTGTCCACTTTCATGCAGATTTCAGCGGCTGAGAAAATGATAATTTTACTGTAAAATCATTTTCTCTGAAATGAGCTGTTTATTGCTGCTGATATATTCTATTCAGAGAGATCATTCTGAGAGTGTAAGTCGCCAGGCAAATTTGTTTTCCAATTTTAAAAGATTTTGTGCAGTACCAGATAATAGTTTTGTTTTTTTCAGTACTCAGATGCAGGACTTTTCTGAACGTGAATGAACTTCTTTATCTGATACCAAATCACATCACTATATCCTGCTGGAATCTGACCCAATATTGTCTGATGAAAGGTGGTACGAGTACGTATTGTGGAGTCATTGCATGAGTTGGGCTCCAGGTGGTGCTGCTACCTACAAAATATTGGTAATGTAGATTAACAATATTTTATTATGTACTACTTGGCACCTATTCTTACTTGAACCCTCCCCTATGAGTGCCTAACAAGAGCCTTATCACCTAGTGCCTAACTGCTCCTGTAAGTGCCTAACAAGAATGCCCCCACCTAATACCGAACTCTAACCCACCCTCGAAGTGTCTAAAACTATCCTCATAACAGTTTCTAGACAGCCACAGTCAAATACAGACTTTGCTCCTTCCTTATTGCTTGGTATGCAGGGGCATCCACCAGCAACAAATACAAACTCCAAAGAATAATTAGGGTTGTGGAAAAAAATCACAAGATTGCCCCTGCCATCCTTGGATCTCCTCCACACTGCCAGAATGAGGTTGAGGGCCACAAGGATCTTGCACGACCCCTCCCATCCAGGCAGTCACTTGTTTCAGCACCATCCCCTCTAGAACCACCAGTTGCAGGAGCATGTTCTTCTCCCAGGCTGTCCTCCTACTGAACTCTAGTCTCCCCCACCCAGTTCCAGCACTCTAGTCCTATGCAAAGATTCAATTAACCTGACGATTGCCCCGAACTGCTAGCACTACTGCGCAGAACTCTTTGCCCCACTCCCAAGCTGTTAGACGTCTTGTTTGTCCACTCTGCTCTGAAGACTTGCTTTTGAGGACTGCGAGGACATATTGACAATGCCATATCTGTCCTCTGCACGGTCTTGTACTGCCATTGCCATGTGTACCGCAATCAATTCTGAGTACAACAAATGGCATTCTTGGCGAATAAAGTTGATTCTGATTCTAACGCTCGGCACCAAAAGGAACGCTAGTTGTATTCAATTGTATACGATCGGCTACAACCATTCACTCATATCTAAAGCCAAACGGCTACTAAATGCATTGGGTGCCCTGATAGTTAACACTGGCGTCTATTAAATGCCTGCTGTTCTTGGCATGCAGATCACCTGATCCAAGGTGGTACTGTGGGTAAAAAATCTACACAGGGCATATTATTTGACTGATCTACCATACACTATATGTTGTAGCAGGGAGAGAGTGTCTGGGAAAAAGATTGATGGTTTCTGTCCTCTGCACTTCCATTTTAAAAATCAACCTCAGGGTTTGGTGGTCATAAAAGGCTAAATTAGATCAGTCCAAAAAGCTCCTACTCTGGGAATCATATGGCTGTGGTAGACTGACAAAGTTATCTGAATTTTGTTCTGTAAATAGACTTGTCTCTTGTGGATTTTTTTTACGCAAGACAAGCTTTAGGTTTGCTCTTAGTAGAGAGGATTCTCATGCTGAAATTTTAGTTAGGTGCCCATCTGGCGGTAAGATGTTTGTTTACGTTTTCTTACTGGCTTCTCTGTAAATATTCTGTATATAGCCTGTACAGCAGGGAACACTGGTGCTGGTGAAACAAAAAGACTATCACCAGATTTGCTTTGTGCTGTGCCTATCCTAGAAGGCAATAACACCTGCTACCTACCTGTGATAAAATATGTATAAGGATTAATTTAATTTGTACTCAATTCTTTAACTTCTAGCAAAGAATACGGATAACTTCTCAATATCTGTTAGAAATGATTGCTATATTGAGCAGTATATTCTGCTGGTGTTACGATTATGATATTGATTGACCTTTGCAGGAAGTCATTTATACATCTAGAGTGTTTTTGTTTGTTTTACAATGTATTACTGTTGACACATATTGCTGAAAAACCATTGATTTGTATTTTTACGATACACTTGTAATCAAACCTTTAAAGGGAACCCGAGGCGAGAGGGCTATGGAGGCTGCCATATTTATTTCCTAGTAAGCAATGCTAGTTGCCTGGCCTGGCAGCCTGGAATAAGCATACAGTAAGTACAGTTAGTAAATGACGGTATCATCTAAACTACTTTTTTTAGGTCTTTGGCTAATCCAGTAAAACCAGTCAGAGTACCTGATCTGCATGCTTGTTCAGGGTCTATGGCTAAAAGTATTAGAGACATAGGATAATGAGGATTGCCAGGAAACTGGTATTGTTTAAAAGGAAATAAATATGTCTGACTCCCTATCCCTCACACCTCGGGTTCCCTTTAAGTTGATGCTTTTTCTGATTTATGCATTCCAGCTCTTAGTGCTTGACCTGTGCACCAGGTGCACATGCTTGTTTCTTGTCTGATTCAGACACTACTGCTGCCAAATAGATCAGCAGGGCTGCCAGGGAACTGGTATTGTTAAAAAGGAGATAAATATGGCCGCCTCCATATATGTCACGCTTCAGGTTCCCTTTAATGAAAGACTGCAGAAGTTAGAATCAACGCCACATCTGTGGCTTTCTATTTCTGATGCGTATAGATTCTACACCACGGCTTTCTGCAGTCCTGAACCAATCGCCGTTAGCCGTGGCTGCAGACTTGGCTGCCATATTACAGCTGAGCTCCTCCTACCGATAAGGAGCCAGTTTTGTTGGCTCTGTACCGGGTGGTCCCTGCCTGATGTGTGCCGTTTGGATGTCATTCCATTACTTCCATTACTGTTTACGGACATGGAAAAGTGCAGGACTAAATATACCAAAGAGGAAATTAGATTAAGTTTGGAGAAGTTTGGGTAGTCTCGGGATACTTTCTGTCCTATAAGAACCGGCTCTCAGAGGCAGTAAGTGTCTTTTCTCCGAAGGTGGCTCCTGAGACAGAAAAGTCCTTGATTTGATCAACCCATGTCTTTCCACAGACAGAAGTAGATATTACACAGGGTAATGATTATTTCTGCTGTATTCCCTTTTATTTCGATAAGCAAATGCCTCGTTATGTGTCTTTGCCTATTTACTTCTGTTTTTGTAAATATTTTTTAAATATATTCTTTCTGCATTTGTTCCACTTTTTGAAATATTAAATCCTTATTAAATAAGCTAGCCTTCTGTGTACTAAGCAGAGAATTGACATCTCCTAGAGAGTCTGCAGTGCATTGTATTACAGTTCAGTGCCAGGTTGTATGCTCGAATTTTTCATTGCTACCGTGTGAGATTGCATTGTGTGTGGTGTTCCCGTAGTGGGGCCTAAAGCCCGCGGCTGACCCAAAATATGTGAGACCCAAGATATGTAACGCCAGACTGAGTGCATGTAGCTCGACAGCAGTAAATTAAAATTGTCATAATTGTCATAGACAGGAACAGGTCTCCTTTGGTACAGGAATCTGTGTAAGGTGTCAAGCAGTATCGTCGCGGATGACTGCTATTGGTGGCCGAGTCTTGCAGCCTTGATTTAACTTAAATAAGGCTGCTCCTCAACTCGATTTTGCTCAAACGGCACAGGCATTGCGGTGTGGCCGGTTCCTGACACACAGGTTTTACCGATTGCAGTGTCGAATTATGATTTCGTTTCTTATATGCTTAGTTTACATAACAAAGTTATTACATGTTCACTTTAAAGGTAGCCATGCATCTAGCAATGTATGGGCAGATTCGACCAAGAGACAAATCTCTCTCTGATTATAGAGAGGTCTGTCAGCTGCCCAAACACTGCAGGCTAATTCCCAATTAATTTCATGCTGAAATCAATCCGAAATCGCCCTTTTAATGCCGCATCTGTCCGCCCCGCCAACGCTGCGCCCCCCCAATGTAAATGTCCCCCCTGGTGCCCAGTGTAAAGAATACATTACCTGTCCGTGACCTCCGCTTGTCCCCTGCTGGTTTTCGGGATTCCTCCTGCATACAGGCACGCCCCACGTGGTTTTCTAGTAAGGGCGTGCGTGTGATGTGCCGTGGACAGGTAATGTATACTTTACAAGGGGCACGGGGGGACATTTTACATTGGTGAACAGTGCTGGGGGTCTTGCCGTGTTCGTTGATCGTTGCGAAATTGCATGGCGTTCCCGCCGCGCACCCAATCGGCCAAACATCTTGCAGCATGTGTGATCGAGAATGTGACCAATTTTCGACCCGGCAATGTTCGCATTGTTGGTCGGGCACGCACTTGGCAGCAATGATTTTCATCCAATTCGATTATATTAATTGAATCGGATGGTCGATCGGCTGCCACGTCGCCTGAGGTATGGCCACCTTAAAGTGGACCCAAACCAAACATTTTATATAATTCAAAATATTTAGTTGCAGCACTCTGACACATACAAAGATAAATAAACACTCCTTCAAGCCTATGAGCATTTCAGTGCCTGCTTTTCACCCTTCTCTTTTCATAACTAGGGTTACACAGGGGGCAGCCATTAGCAATTCCTCCTTTGCCGGACACCACCTACTCCACCAGTCTGCCGGATTCTGTCCCGGCAATATGAAAGGAAGGGAGGTGTTCCTCCAATAAATGTAAAATATTTTATATTTGTCATCATGCAGCTGAAAAAAGGCTGCTATTATTATAAGGTAGAAAATAGATTTTATTTCTGAAATCTTGTATTTTTTATTTGGGTCCACTTTAACTCTTTATACAAGGTATTAGCCTATTATCAAGCATAACACACACAAACACACACATGCAATACACATAGAATTGGGACAAAAAAAGTTTTTTTTTTTTTATAAATATAGAGAAGAAATTGCTAAGATTGTGAACAAGATAATTAAATTGAAAATTAAATGCGTTAATCAGCAGCATGTAAAAACATAACAGCGACATTGGTTTCCAGAGAGACAATGAACAAGTTATGCATAGCTATTTAAGTGGGAAATACACTAGGTTGCCTTTTCTACTAATTAAATTTTAAGTATCAGTAGAAAAAGTATCAGTCCCTGGGTCACCATGGAAACTAAGATACGCTCCCTGGCAACCACAGCAGGTCTTCTAACCCATCTTCATCCTGCACATGAGCCCAGCTGTCCATGGCAACAAGCCGTCCATAATATCAGCTCAGAAATATTAGATATGGTAATTGATACAACATTGTTTGAGCAAAGTTCAGGAGTGTGAATTCATCATATTGAATTCAGTTCCTGGAGAAAAAAACAATTAATAGAAAGCTCTATAGGTGTGTCAGCAAGAATATCTGTTCACCAGTCACGTTCTTATCTACATGTCTATGGTTCTTGTTTATTCTGGCATCTTAGTAGAAGATTGTAAGGCATGTTTGTATTTTTAGGACCTTAAAAAAAATCCAAATATTAATCATGCATAAGCCTCCTTGTTTGGAAAAACAAAAAATAAATTAACAATACCATTTATTGTTTTAGAATATCCAACAGGAGAGAGATAGCAGCAACTCCTAACACCAGGCTGCACCTGAATGAGGCGTGCAGAGCCCCCTACAGGCAACATACACACCTTGTATTCAAAACAGATGCTTCAACTATACTCTAGAGCCCTAACCTCTGAAAAAATACGGCATGCAAACAAAACATCAAATGGGAGCAGCTAGTCTTAAAGGATACCCGAAGTGACATCTGACATGATGAGATAGACATTTGTATTTACAGTGCCTAGCAGGCATGGTCGGAATAGCCGATTTCCGTTTCCGGCACAATTCCCCATTCCGTCATATAGAAATTCCGTTACCGTTCCATTCCGACGGTATACCGGGGCAGTTCCGCGGAATTCCGACTTATACGGAATTCCGTCGGAAAAATTTTAAAATCTCTCTCTCTCTCTCTCTCTCTCTCTCCCTCTCTCTCTCTCCCTCTCCCTCTCTCTCTCTCTCTCTCCCTCTCTCTCTCTCTCTCTCCCTCTCTCTCTCTCTCTCTCTCCCTCTCTCCTCCTAGTGTGTAGTAGGTACCTGTCTTAACCTCTAGACCATGACCCACACTACATGCTAAAGCTGGTGGTAGCATAAACCATACTTCCATTATGATCAATTCGATAGAAAAAGTAGCATGATTAAGGATTTGTACTTTTTGAAAAGCATGCTTATATACCATAGCTGGGATTTGAACCCAGGACCTAGTGTGTAGTAGGTATCTGTCTTAACCTCTAGACCATGACCCACACTACATGCTAAAGCTGGCGGTAGCATAAACCATACTTCCATTATGATCAATTCGATAGAAAAAGTGAGGAGGAGGAGGAAGGGGAGGAGGAGGGGGAGGGGGAAGAGGGGGAGGGGGAGGAGGAGGAGGGAGAGAGAGAGAGAGAGAGAGAGAGAGAGAGAGAGAGAGAGAGAGAGAGAGAGAGAGAGAGAGAGAGAGAGAGAGAGAGAGAGAGAGAGATTTTTGTGTTATTCCGGAAAATTCCGTCGGAATTATAAAATTTCCGCGGAATTCCGTTTGAGAGGTATAGGAATTCCGATTTGACTACAGGAATCGGAATTAACCTAATTCCGGCCGGAATCACGGAATTCATAATTCCGCAGAATTTTCCGAGCATCCCTAGTGCCTAGCACACAAAAAACTATGCTGTGTTCCTTTTTTCTCTGTCTGAAAGAGTTAAATATCAGGTATGTAAGTGGCTGACTCAGTCCTGACTCAGACAGTAAGTGACTACAGTGTGACCCTCACTGATAAGAAATTCCAACTATAAAACACTTTCCTAGCAGAAAATGGCTTCTGAGAGCAAGAAAGAGATAAAAAGGGGAATTTCTTATCAGTGAGGATCACTCTGTAGTCACTTCCTGTCTGAGTCAGGACTGAGTCAGCCACTTACATACCCGATATTTAACTCTTTCAGGCGGAGAAAGAAAAAAAGGAACACAGCCTAGTTATTAGTGTGCTGGGCACTGTACATACATATGTCTATCTCATCATGTCACATGTCAGTTTGGGTATCCTTTAAGGTAAACTTACAGTACATTTAGACAGCAGGGAGAGGTAGCAGCGCTTCCCAAAACAGGCTGCATCTGAATGACTCCCATAGGTGTGCAGAGCCTAAATATAGGCAGGGTACACATCTTGCAATCAAAATAGATGCACAAAACATTATATATATCCAAGACAGAAAGTACCCTGGTATATAATAAATTGTTTAGGGAGTTCACTAATACGCAATAGATGTGGATGCATCAAATTCTCAAATTAGCTTTTGAATTGTATTTGTCAAGACTAAATACAGCAAAAAAAGAACATTTGCCTGGAGCAACCGGTAAGAATGTTGTGGCTTATTTAAGAAATCTTAAAATAAAGATTTCATGATCAACAAAAATTTGTGGGGAAAAAAACCTCCCATACCTTTCAACCACTCAAGCTGCCTCTTTTATCGAAAAGGGCGTGTGTAATCCGGTTACCTCAACACCCAATCTATGCCTGGGTAGTACATTTTGTAGCTTTGATAGTAAATTACTTTCATTTTACCATAAACTCCAAATTACAATTTGGATGCACTGTCAAATAGTAATAGTAACACTTCCAAGTTATAAATAATTATTAGTGAAGAAAGGTCCACCACCATCACAAGTGAACCCAGGGGCGCCTCTGGCCATTTTGTTACTCCAGGCAAGGAAACCTGTGCCCCCCCCCCCCCCCTCCATGAAGATACTCGCAATGCGGCAGCATTTCACCAGAAAATAATCGTAGTACAGTAGTGGTTCAGTGCAATACTACGAGCCGCCTATCTACCGCCACTATACCACTGTGTCAAATTGTAAAAATGTACTGTTTGATTGCTCTTTTGATACATTTTTGCCATGGATTGATTGAAATTCTGATCGATATGGTCGTTGATAATCGCCAGATTCGATCATTTTGAAAGAATCTGTCTGTAAAAATGAATGCATGTATTGACAGCTATAGGCTAGGGTTACTAATAACAAGATTGGGGGATTCAATTGTAAGGGTAAGATTGGGGGGGGCAAAGTAGAGAGTAACAAGGAACATTTATAATTACTTTTGTCCTGGCGGACTCAAAGTGCTGACTTGTTCAGTAGGTAGTAGCAGTGTTAGGGAGTCTTGCCCAAGGTCTCCTACTGAATAGGTCTTGGCTTACTGAGTAGGAAGAAGGGATGGGTAAGCATGGCATTTATCCTTAAAACATGTATCATGTATGTATAAGATTTTATATATTGTGTAATAGGTTTTGTTTTTGCGTTTTCCTGTTAGAAATTGAAACATTCTAATTAAGAGGTGAATTAATTAAAACAAAAGAAAAAATGCTCACACATTAGAAGGCAGATTCCAGCTGGAAGTTATCATTGATCATTAGACACGCGTCTTCAATAAAGCTGATAGGACTTACCTTGCATGCCTGAAGGTCCAAACTCCTGCCTTGTGAGATATATTAAGTGGTCATGATATTCGGCGTGGTCAGTGTCAGCTTTCTGCTGCAGATAAGCCCAGCGACAAACGTTTTCTAAGCTCTGCGAAGGGTTTCCAATTTCAATTAAACTTGAAGACTGCAACAGAAAATGTGCCTTATATTATAGCAGAGGTAATAAGTAAAAAGTAATACTTTTGTTATCATTTAAAGAGTTGCTCCACTTTGGTACAAAACCTACAGTACATACGAAGATATGCATCCCCACAGAAGTCATTTTGGTACCGATTTACAAAAGGCTGCTAAAACTGCAGACATGTATAAAAAGGCACTGCTGTAATTTGGGTGTCTTGGATAAGCGCTAATAGAATATCGGTAAAATTCTGTGCATGCACAGTTTATAAAGACTTAAAGTGGTCTGAAAGCCAGCATTTCTACTCTGCTCTAAAAGATTCCTCACAGCTTGAAAGCTACTATCCCAGAATTTTTTTTTTTAGCAGAACATCACTGAAATGGTTAAACAAAAGCACTTTGTCCTGCTATTCAGCTTCAATCTGCATCCAAACTGTAGATAACAGTATCTTTGTTTACATTCCAATGTTGTTACAATATGTGTAAACACAGTCTAACAAGTGAACAGGAGCTCTCTGTGCTTCAGGCACACACACAGTTCAGAAAAGCTCATTAGAAGTTGTTAATATATAATAAAAAGCAGTTTGAATAAAATGCAATAGCAGCTTTCAGGGCACGATAAACTACACTTTGGAAACTTGTAATTTTTAAACAGACAATATTGCTTATGCACAAAAGCAAATATGATAACTGGATGAGTAATAAAAAGTAGAAAAACACATTCTTATTGAATGTTATGTTAGAGTTTCAGACCACTTTAAAGAGACACTGTGTCACGGACGGTTGCGGGGCCGCAGGCGCGTCCTGGAACCGTCCGTGAAGAAAAAGCGATCGCACTCGATTCCCTGCATCGATTGCGCTTCAAATCGATACAATCTGGGTTGAGTGTGTAGGGGCAGCTGAAGTCCTTTTCTTAGCAGAGAGAGCACCATCCTAAAGGCTGGATGGCTCTTTTGATATGCTAATGAGCCTGAGCCTAATCTGCCCCGGAGAGTCCCTGGCTTCAAGCTGTGCTGATGGCCCATCCATCAGGTATAAGGTGACAAGCACCATGGCAGAAGCAATCTAGTTGGGGGGAAGCCAGACCCACTGGCTCCTTCCCAGCAGGGGAGGTGACACCCAGCTGGCTGCTCCAAACTTCAAAGAGCCTTTGCCTGGGAATAACCTGAGTCTCATAGCATATCCATAACTTCCCAGATCTGTCATATTTCTGGGGTTCCTGAGATGGCAGCTTCGCCAAACGTGGGGGAAGTGTAGCATGAGCCCCGGTGCTGGTTCTGAGGAAGTTTCAGAACATTCTGAGGTAAGGACTGCCAGTTAGGCAGTTTGAAAATGCCCTGATGATACCACAGGGGTCCCACCCCTCATGTCTGGTATCAGGGCGCTGGGTAAATCGAGACAGACCTGAAAATGTTAATAAATCTGCCCTGACCTGTACGGTTCGGTGAGATAGAGCCCATATATGGGTAGATATGATTTCTAGCCCCCAGGATAAGGGGAGGGCTCATCTCATCTTCTAAGGGGGTGTATGGCTCCCCGCCCTCACTCCCTCCTACTGAAGCAGGGGCATAAGAATGGCAGAGGACCCAAACTCAGTGTCCTCCACACTAAAACATCTTGCACTCATCAGATGCCAGCTTGAGGATATGCTGGCATCCACCTGGTGTGAACTCTGAACTCAAATTGAAACCCAGAACTCTGTTTTCCCACAAAAAGGACATCTTTCCAGGAACTAAGTATTTTTCTCCCTTCTTTTATTTTTTATACTGGCTATTACTGTCTTAATAATTGTGATTTTAATAATTGTCTGTATATATTAATTATTTATATTGCGTGAATAAACGACTTTCTCCAAGTCATTCACTGTCCGCTACCCTGCTTATCAGCACACACACAGAACTGATCCCGGGTCTCTGAAGATACGCTACTGTTTGTTTGTTGTTGGCTAGACAGAATACCGTGTGTTTAACCGTTTTATTCGCAGGACTAGTCAGTCAGTTAGTGGGCTCCACGGTCCCATGGTAACCGCGGTGGTGGCAGTTTACTCTGAACCAGTAGGTGACGTTGTAATTACCCGTGTCTCACAGGCTCCCTTCTGAGTTGTCTGCGGCTAATTCTTAACGGTTCCTGCGCATTGACTGCGACCAGAGTTCGCACGATCTGTGCGCTGGCACCGTTTAGAAGGCTAAGTGCGGTCAGCCACTAGGGCTCCTGTGACACACTGTAACGAGAAAAACTTTCCCCCTCCCTCCCGAAATCCATGTTGGCTGTGTTTCAGGGGCTTCTAGCGCTGCCACTGTGGGATGGAGGGTGGGGGAAGCCTCATTAGGATCCAGGGGCTTCCCCCGTAAGTACCCCCAGGGGATGTTTTTAAGTTTACAGATTCTCTTTAAACTGCACAAAAGCAGAACAAAGGGGTGTGCGCTAATCTTTCAAAGGGGGTATCAGCACATGGGAGGGGATCAGAAGCACAGTGAGGGACCTGATAGACTGTGGCAACTGGAAGAAGCCCCAGGCAAGTAAATATCAACTTTCTTCCTCTTCGCCTCGCATACCCTTTAAGCTTACTAGAATATTACCACCAATTGGCGGTCACAAGGTGGCAGCCCCAGGACCGCGTAACAGCAATTGGCGTCAAGTCCTGGAACAGGGTTTTGCAGGTGATCGCGTGCACCGATGCGCCCGCATCCCCGCTTGAATGATGGAGCTCCGCTCCGTCATCAGTCTCCTAGCGGCAATCGCTGCTAGGAGACTGTTAAACGGCAAAACCTATTTACATTGTACAGCCGTGTCATTCGGCTGTCCCCTTGGAGGCACAGAGAGCGATCGGCTCTCATAGGCCGATACCTATGAGAGCTGATCGCTGGGATTGGCTGGCTGGTCTTAATAAAAATAAATTAAAAAATAGGTAAATTTATAAAAATAATAATAAATAAACATACATACATCCCAGCAGCGATCAGAGTCCATCAACAGGAAGCTCTGTTGGTGAGCAGAGTGTGTGTGTGTGTGTGTGGGGGGGGGGGGGGGATTAATCACTTGTGTGCTGAGCTGTACGGCCCAGGAACGAGCTCTTAAAGCTGCAGTGGCCTGAATTGTAAAAAATAGCCTGGTTACTAGGGAGGTTTAAGCCTATGGTCCTGAAGTGGATAACGTGGTATGAAACTCAGCTTTTCTTCTTTGCTCTAAAAAGATTCTTTTCAGCAAAAATGGTACACCCAGAAAAAAAAAACCACTGGTAATAAACCAGCACTTGAATAGTTAAAACACACATTCTAACTGGGTCTATTGTAATACTTAAATACAGCAGCTATGCAATAAATTACAATGGCAGCTTCCAATGCAGATAAACTGTACTTTGGGAACTTGTAATTTGTAAACAGACAGTAATACATGTGCATAAAAGCAAATATGATAACTATGGATAATAAAAAGTAAGTCAACATGTTTCTTACTGAATGTTATGCCAGAGTTTAACCACCTCAGGATGAGAGCAATTTTTACATATCAGTACTGCTCCCATTCATTCGCCAATAACTTTATTACTACTGGTACTTATCACTCCAAAATTATCTACATATATTTTTTTTTTCAGGACAAATCAGGCTTTTAGTATGTGAAAATGTTGGTTA
Source organism: Hyperolius riggenbachi (assembly GCF_040937935.1). Lineage (NCBI taxonomy): Eukaryota > Metazoa > Chordata > Amphibia > Anura > Hyperoliidae > Hyperolius > Hyperolius riggenbachi. Next base: position 483,321,382 of record NC_090648.1, on the reverse strand, counting down.
GTAATTACCTTATTTTCTATGTATTTTAAAAGGAAAAGTAATATACCCTTATGGCATACATATTTAAAAAGCCAAGTTCGTAAGATAACAGTATATGATTTTTCTTTTATATTCTGTCACTTTGTTTTCATTTTGCAAATCTTTGGTACAGATTATGCTAAAATTGAATTGCTTTTGATTCAGTTTGTGACTAAAAAGAATGCACAAGACATGGGCCTTAACCCTAAAACACTCTAAATTCTATTATACAACTTATCATGGTTAAAATGCTACCACACCTTTCCAAGTTTGATTATAATTTTGAAACTGACTTTTAATGTTGGATTGAGCTTGTCCCTACCTAGTTTTTATATGATGTAGGTCCAAGCTTAACCTGCTGAGCGGTCTGGACGAGCTCAGCTCGTCCAACACCGCCAGAGGCTGCCGCTCAGGCCCTGCTGGGCCGATTTCAACCAAATAAAAAGCAGCACACGCAGCCGGCACTTTGCCAGCCGCGTGTGCTGCCTGATCGCCGCTGCAGCGCGGCGATCCGCCGCGTGCAGCGGCGAAAGAGGGTCCCCCTAGCCGCCCGAGCCCAGCGTAGCCGGAACAAACAGTTCCGGCCAGCGCTAAGGGCTGGATCGGAGGCGGCTGACGTCAGGACGTCGGCTGACGTCCATGACGTCACTCCGCTCGTCGCCATGGCGACGAGGGAAGCGAAACACGGAGGGCCGCTCATTGCGGCCTTCCGTGTTATCTCTTGCCGCCGGAGGCGATCGGAAGATCACCTCCGGAGCGCCCTCTAGTGGGCTTTCATGCAGCCAACTTTCAGTTGGCTGCATGAAATAGTTTTTTTTTTATTTTAAAAAAACCCTCCCGCAGCCACCCTGGTGATTTAATCAGAACGCCAGGGTGGTTAAAGACACACCAAAATGTATTCTACAACTCGTCATGGTTAAAATGATACCACATGTGCCTCAGTTAGTTAATTAACCGGTGGAGCACTCTACACAACTACACTGGACATTTATATACGTCCTGTTGTCATTTACGTGGTTAAAGTGGACCTGAACTCTTGCATAGGACAGAAGAAAAACAGAGATACATCCACCCTGTATGAATTTAGAGATTTTAGCCTGTCGAATCCTCCCTCCTTTGTGACTAATCACAAGTTTGTAATTTGATTTCTCAGCTGTGTCAGCTCAGGTATCTCCTCTGCCATGGCAAAGCAGCTGATTTGTAAACACAGGATGTAAACATGAAAACAGGAAGTAGACACACTGTAGAATTCATGAAAGCAGGAAGTAGACACACTGTAGATTTATTGCAGGATTTATAGAAGCTGTAACAAAGAAATGTTTTTCTTTAAAGGATATTATGCTGTTGCTTATCTTTTAGAGCAGAGAGGAAGTTCTGAGCTCATGTACGCTTTAAAGAGGAACTTCAAGCTAAACAAACATACTGTCATTAAGTTACATTAGTTATGTTAATTCAAATAGATCGGTAATATTCTCTCTTACCCACACTGTTTTAAAAGAACAGGCAAATGTTTGATTTCATGATGGCAGCCATCTTTTTGGTTGTAATGAGGTGACAGGGAGCATGAGACACAGTTCCAACTGGCCTGTGTGCTGATCAGCCCTCCCAGTTGCTAGGCAATGTGAACAACAACATAGGAAATCCCATCATGCTTTGCACAGCATCAGGGAAAAATGCCCGGGCGGTTTTCTTTGATGGGGCGGAGCTTAGCTTTTGTGCAGCTAAAAATAAGGCTTATGTAAGAAAAACAAAGTTCTGATGCTGTGGAACTGTTAAAGAAACACCAAGCCTTTTCAGTGCTGCCGAGTAGATTTTTAGTCTGGAGGTTCACTTTAAATACAGGCACTTCAAACCAACAGCCTCAACTTTTCTCCCTCACCTCGAGTTTTCTTTACACCTTGATTTTTCTCCGATTTCCTGAAGGCCTTTACCAACTGTCAAACACTTTCCCACGGATCACTGCAACTCCCATTTTCTTTGGCTCAGCATTCACCTCTAAGAATTTTTCTCGCATTTAAATCTCACTTGGGGCTATAATAACAGGATCATCAGCATATGCAGCCACCCGATTCATGCAGAATATGCTATTACCATTCATATCACCTTTTCTAAGCGCAGCTTCCAGTAGCCAGATATAAAGCAATGCTGACAAGGTGTCCCCTTGTCTTACTCTGTAGTTCACTTCGAATGGATCTATAATTTTACCCCTGACCTTCACTACCACTGATCATTGTAAAGTTACTGCAGTTTACCATCTCCTGTGGTATTCCCAGCATCCTCAGGTTAGTTATTTTATCTGTTTGGATTCTGTAAATAGCCTTCTTGCTGTCGATGAAAAGATTCTGCAAAACAATATCGTACTCACACGTTTGAAAAGCCTGTCACCATGGAATCTATTACCTTTATGTCCCTGAAGCCAGGCTTACATCCAGAACCGCGGGTGTATGGAAAACCTATAGCTTATTACATTTACAGAGCCAAATCAACCCTACATGTAGACAGCCTGGTACTTTTGGTCCTCATCAGTGCATGGCAGGGATTGATATGGCTGTATGGGATAGGGCATGGACCAGAACAACAGAGTTACTAAGCAGCTCAGGGTGACCCAAAACCACTGGGAAAGTATAGGTGACGAAAAAAAAGCCCAAAAAGCCTTTCTACTAAAAGAAAAAGCAATGCTCAGTGTAATTCACCTTTTTAAAACAGAGATTTAAAAAGTTGGTTGCAAAGAAAGTTGAAGACACTGGCACTAAATGCAGCAGGGACGGATACAACCACACTAGGCTTACCTGCAGCGTGCTCCATAAATATTCCACAATTCAGTCAGGTAGAGATGGAGAGAGATGGGCACAGCTGCTAAAATACTCTTTATTAGTGGCTGGGTAGACACACACAAGTTACATCAGTGGGGGGATGGCGAAGTCTGATGAAGCAGGGCTAGTCCGTGCGAAACAGCTGTCAGAGACCATCTCTGATGAAGCAGGGCTAGTCCCTGCGAAACAGCTGTCAGACTTCGCTATCTCCCCACTGCTGTAACTGTGTGTGTCTACCCAGCCACTAATAAAGGGTATTTTAGCAGCTGTGCCCATCTCTCTTCATCTCTACCTGACAGAGATTTAAAGAGAGTCTGAAACAGGTCTCATTGCTTAACATAAAGTCAGAAAAAACAGGTATTTTGTCCCATAGAGCCATATCAACCCCTGCCATGCACTGATGAGAACCAAAAGTCTGAATCAGGATGTCTACATGTTGGGTTGATGTGGCTCTGTGCCTGCAGTTTCTTTCATCACAGCTTTTCTGTATTGGTAACTATGGTACTATACCCTCCCATCCACTTCTCTAAGCATTCTCTAATCTCTAACCCTTCTTCCATATACTGGGCTCCACCATTGTGATTGTACAATCAAAGACATGAGAATGTTTGCTGAAGGCCAAAGCAAAAAAGGTTCACATCCTGTATGGTCAATTCTCTTCTCTGCGACATCAGCACATACTTCACATGGGCCACTTTGTTGCTGGGTAGGTCCTTCCATAGGGGCAAACTGGTCAATCGTCCAGGGCCCCAGATCTGGCCCTGGAGGCCCCCCCTTCCAAATCCCCCCCTCCCCCCTGGAGTAGTGCTCCCCCCGGGGCCCATCTTTGGGACACCAGCACATACTTCACAAGGGTCTCTTGGCAACAGTCAGTGCTTGCACTAGAAAAAAACAATTCAATTGTCCAAGGCCCCAGAGCTGGCCACCGACCCAGGGCCGGTTCTAGCTACAATGGCGCCCTGGGGCTCCCCTAGCAATGCCCCTTCCTCCTCCCCCCCTCCCCCCCCCCCCAAAGCCCCCAAGAAACTCCCAGGACCCATCCCACCACACAAAATCATTTGGTGGCCATCATTTGTCCTCAAAAGCATTTCCGAAAAGCAATACCAAATTTCTCTTTGTTTCTACTTGTTTTTCATGTTGACAAAATCTACCTGCTACATCCTTTCAATTTTTACACTGAAATTACAATTATCATTGCCTCGTGTTTTGTGACTATCACATATCCTTTCTATTACTCTAAAACTTCTGTTGAAAGTCATCTCTGAAAAGTCGTACAGCGTTTGAATCCTAATTTCCAGATTCTCTGATTGATTGGTTTAAATGTTCAATTTTAATTAGAACATCTGGCCATTTGTGTTTTAGAACATAAATCCTGTCCCATACAATACATGCCTGAGGTCCATTTCACACTGAAAAAAATATCAGTAAGTCGTCCTCATTTCACACATCTCCAACACTTCCTGTAAAGATACTGTTACTAACACATAATCACCCGATCACGCTTCCAGGAAGCATTAGGAGGATGGGAAACTTTTTTAACACCGTAGCCCCTGATAAGACGTTGTCTGTTTTTCTGCGGGGAGCTTTGATCAATGAATGGGATCTATAATCCCATTCCTTGATCGCTGGGCTAACGGACCGGCGGCGGGAGCACGCGTAGCCTATCTGGACGGGAATGTTCGTCCAGATCGGCTTAAGTAGTTAAAAGGACAACTTACAAAAAACCTGAACTGAAAATTTAAAGTCAAAATAAACATAAACACGTCATACTTACCTCCTGTGTAGTCTACTCATCAATCTATTTCTCCTCTTCTGCATCCAGTTTGTCCACTGTGACTGTGGAATTCTCTGTCCTCCATTTTGAAAATGGCCATTACCCAAGAACAGCTTCTTGGTCAGCACACTGTTAAACTGCAACATTGCCTACTTGAGCCGTAGAGTAACATGGACATTACCTTGCACATTTAGTTGTAACTGACAGCAGCTGATATATAACAGACAGCAACTGGTATATTTCACTTCCGACAAAATATTGTCAGAACTGGAAGGGATCACTGTAAGAAGAAAATGGTGAGCTTCTGAGAGGAACTGACGGTGAAGTTAGTATGTAATATTCATTTGCAGCTACATCGTGTGTTTATTTTAAATAATTTTACTCAGTTCAGGTTCCCTATAAGTGAGAAGAATATGAAAGCTGCCATATGTATTTCCTTTAAAGCAATACTTGTTGCCTGGCAGCCCTGCTGATCTATCTGGCTGCAGTAGTGTCTGAATAACACCTAATACAAGCAATAAAGCTAATTTTGTCATATCTGACAATGTCAGAAACACCATCTGCTGCATGCTTGTTCAGGGTCTATGGCTTAAAGTATTAGAGGCAGAGGAGCAGCAGGGCTGCCAGGTAACTGGTATTGCTTAAAGCGGATCCGAGATGAAAAACTAACTATAACAAGTAACTTGTCTATATATCTTATCTAAAGTTTAGATAGTTTACACAGCATATCTATCTGCAAACTGCTTCAACAGTTTATGATTATATATTCCTGTGATACGAGGGCAGCCACGTTCTGTTTGTCACATTGTCACAGGCTGAGGGCTGGAGAAGCTATCAGCTTGCCCGCGTGTAAATTCAGTCCCCTCTCCTCCTCCCTCCTCCCCTCTGCCTCTGAAATCTCTGGATAGTAACCTTCTCCTGCTCCTGCCCAGACTGAGCTCCCATAAGCCCTTGCTGCTAAGGCTCAAAATGCCAAGGCTCTCTGGAGAAGCCGTGGGCAAGGCTTGTTTAGTTTATAGGGAATTCGAGTATTAAAACAAAACAAAAAATAGTATTTGGCTTGAGGAATCCCCTATAAACTACATGAAAGGAACACAATTATGAAATGAGTAAAAGTTTATCTCAGATCCCCTTTAACCACTTAAGCCTTCAGTCGTTTTCACTTTATGCATCCGAGCAATGTTCACCTCCCATTCATTGGCCTATAACTTTATCACTGCTCATCACAATGAACTGATCTATATCTTGTTTTTTCTGCCACCAATTAGGCTTTCTTTGGGTGGTACATTTTGCTAAGAGCCACTTTACTGTAAATGTATTTTACCAGGAAGAAGAAAAAAAAAACAGAAAAAATTCATTATTTCTCAGTTTGCAGCCATTATAGTTTTAAAATAATACATGCCTTCATAATTAAAACTCACGTATTGTATTTGCCCATATGTCCCGGTTATTACACCATTAAAATTATGTCCCTATCACAATGTATGGCGACAATATTTTATTTGGAAATAAAGGTGCATTTTTTTCCATTTTGCATCTACCGGTATCACGATTTACAAGTTTTAAATAAAATAAATATAGAACTATTTCATCTTTACATTGATATTTCAAAAGTTTAGACCATTAGGTAAATATTTACATTTTTTTATTTTATTGTAATGTTTTTTTTAAATATTAAACATTTTATTTGGGTATTTTTGGGAGGGTGGGATGTAAACAGTAGTTTTGTAATGTAAATGTGTGTTGAGTTTTATTTTTTTTACATTTAGTTGTAGTTTTACTTTTTGACCACAAGATGAGTTTGCTTACATGATGTCACTTTAACATACGCTTAGAGAGACGCATGAAGGACGCAACAGCCAGAAAAAGCAAAGCTTCCGAGAGAAGCTGTCGCTTTTTCTGCGGGGGAGAGGAATCAGTGATCGGGCACCATAGCCCGATTAACACTGATTGCCTGGCTAATGAACCGCGGGCCGGGAGCCGGAGTAGTTAAAAGGAAATAAATATAGCAGCCACATCTCTCGAACTTCAGTTGTCCTTTAAATTTAAACTCCTGACTCAGTTCTTAAAATTCTCTTTCTTAGCTTGGAAAGCAGAGTGCCCTGATGTTACCATGAGTGGTGAACTTGGGTTTCCACGGCTCTGTTTTACAATGTTGATGTGAGCCCATCAAAAAGGAGTTAACAGCATTCTCTCCCTGCTAGACTCAGGTTTATTATGCTGATCAGAATACAAGGAGACAAAGCACACTTGGGGCTGCCTGAGAATATTGCAGCAAGCAGCTCAGGCAGCCGGGGCTACAGAAAACAGCTACACCTGGTAATTCACCAATGATTTATCGGACACGAGTGTAATCAAGGATCTTCTACACAAATAAAACCAAGCTCTCCCGGGGAACGCACACACTACTCAACCCTGGTTGGGTTTAATATGTGAATCTACCAGAACCCTCCCTAGTGAATTTACATTCTAAATGCTAGGACAATGTAATTTGCAACCTCTCCATGAAGCTGGCTTACAGTAAATAGTTACATAGTTATTTAGGTGGGGAAAAGACATACATCCATCTAGTTCAACCAGAAACTAAGGTATAACACTAGCTTGCACCCTCACCTGTCCCTGTTGATCCAGAGGAAGGCATTGTCAAATCAGCCTCAAAAGGAAAAAAAAATATTTGATGACTCCAGATGGCAATCAGATAAAATCCCTGGATCAACACCACTGAGAATTACCTAGTAATTATAGCCACAGTGCAAGGAATGCAACTAAGCCCCCTTAAAAGCAGCTATAGAATTTGCCATAACTACTTCCTGTGCTAATACATTCCACATTTTAATCACTCTTTACTGTCAAGAACCTTTTCCTAAATAAATGGCTAACAAGACAAATAACATTTACATTACGCTTTTCTCCTGGCAGACGCAAAGCACCAGAGCTGCAGCCACTAGGGCGCGCTGTATTGGCAGTAGCAGTGTTAGGGAGTCTTGCCCATGGTCTCCTACTGTATAGGTGCTGGCTTACTGAACAGGAAGAGTCGAGATTCAAACCAAGGTCTCCGGTGTCAGAGGCAGAGCTCTTAAAGGGAACCTAAACTGAGAAGGATGTGGATTTTTCCTTTTAAAATAATGCCAGTAGCCTGATCCCCTGCTGATCCTGTGTCTTCAATACTTTCAGCCACAGACCCTGAACAAGCATGCAGAGCACATGCTCAGAATGAAGTCAGACTGGATTAGCTGCATGCTTGTTTTAGGTGTGTGATTCAGCCACTACTGCAGCCAAAGAGATCAGTAGAACAGCCAGGCAACTGGTATTTTTTAAAAGGAAACAATCATATCCCTCTCAGTTTAGGTTCCCTTTAATCAGTACACTATTCAGCAGACATATTGATAACATCCTGTGTTTACCAATTAACTGCTCTGCCGTGGCAGCCAGATGACACAGCAGAGGGATCAAATTACAACGTGTGCTTAGTCACAGATAAAGGAGAATAAGACAGTCTAAACTCTCTAAATACATACAATGTGCATAGCTCTATGCTCTCCTTCTGTCCTGTGGAAGAATTCTGGTCCACTTTAAAGGGAACCTGCAGAAGGATATGGAGGCTGCCATTTATTTATTTCCTTTTAAACTTTACCAGTTGCCTGGCAGTCCTGCTGATCTCTTTGGCTGCTGCCTGAATCACACACCTGAAACAAGCATGCAGCTTAACATTACCACACATGTAAGAGGGTTGTTATTGTTCAATGTATGGAGCCTTAAAGGACACCTAAAGTGAGACTGACATGGAGGCTGCCATATTTATTTCCTTTTAAACAATACCAGTTGCCTGGCAGCCCTGCTGATCTATTTTGCTGCAAAATGGTCTGAATAACACACCTGAAACAAGCATGCAGCTAATCCAGTCACACTTTAGGGCTCGTTTCCACTATCGCGAATCCGCATGCGTCCAGCGCATGTGGATTCGCACATGTAATCCAAGTGGATGGGCCCGTTTCCACTGTAGCGTTATTGAGGTGCGTTTTTTTCAGCGGTGAAAAAACGCACAAAAGAGCCGCAGAATTCGCCTGCGAGTGGAATGCATGCGAATCACATGCAATGTATTTAATAGGGAAATCACATGCGGTTTCCCCATGCGTTTTTTGCATGCGAATTCGCATAGGTACCAATGTAAATTCACACAGGCAGTGACATGGTTAAAATCGCATATATAACCTCACCTATGCGAATTCGCGCCAAAAAACGCATGGGGAATCGCATCCGCATGCGATTTCATCAGCGGTGGAATCCAGGCAATTCTGCACCACAAGAGTGGAAACGAGCCCTTAGTCAGAAACACCCGATCTGCATGCTTGTTCAGTGTCTATCGCTAAAAGTGTTATAGGGCGGAGGTTCAGTAGAACTGCCAGGCAACTGGTATTGTTTAAAAGAAAATAAGCATGTCAGCCTCCCCATTCCTCTCATATCAGGTGGGCTTTAACTTTGCTGGGCAGCCTAAGGCCTCGTTCACATTAGGTGCGTTGAGAAATGTGTAAATGCGTATGATAAATAACGCATGCGTATGTGCGCGCTTTAGTGCACGTTTCAGTGCATTGTGGTGCGTGTTTTAAAGCATGTTTTGCTTATTGTAGCAGTTGCCAATAAAACTTTGTTTTCATATGAAAATGTATTTTCTTTCAATTTGGGGGGAAAATTCATGCATTGCTATAAACTTGTATGCGCCAAAAAAAGCACACTCATTTACTTGCATTGATGTGCGCTTACAGCTCAACGCACAAAAATGCACGCAACACTGTTTTTGTAACACAGCTCAGCATAGCGCATAGATGTGAACAAAGCATGTTTAACCACTTAACGACCGCCCCCAGCCGATGGGCGGCGGCAAAGACCGGTCCCAAACGACCGCAATACGCCCATCGGCGGGGGCGGCTGCGGGAGTGGCTATGCGGCGATCGCGTCATTCGTGACGCGATCAGCCGCCGGGGACTGGCTCCGCCCCCCGTTCGCCGTAACCCGCCGGCCGTTCGGAAGCGCCGGCGGGTTACTGGCATCCGGATCGCCGCTGCAACAGTGTATAATAGGCTTTGTAATGTATACAAAGCCTATTATACTGGCTGCCTCCTGCCCTGGTGGTCCCAGTGTCCGAGGGACCACCAGGGCAGGCTGCAGCCACCCTAGTCTGCACCCAAGCACACTGATTTCCCCCCCCCTGCCCCCTGATCGCCCACAGCACCCCTCAGACCCCCCCCTGCCCACCCCCCAGACCACTGTTTGCACCCAGTCACCCCCCTAATCACCCATCAATCACTCCCTGTCACTATCTGTCAACGCTATTTTTTTTTTAAGTCCCTAATCTGCCCCCTACTCCCTCCTGATCACCCCCCCACCCCTCAGATTCTCCCCAGACCCCCCCCCAGACCCCCCCCCCCCCGTGTACTGTATGCATCTATCCCCCCTGATCACCTGTCAATCACCTGTCAATCACCTGTCAATCACCTGTCAATCACCCGTCAATCACCCCCTGTCACTGCCACCCATCAATCAGCCCCTGATCTGCCCCTTGCGGGCAATCTGATCACCCCCCCACACCAATAGATCGCCCGCAGATCCGACATCAGATCACCTCCCAAATCCATTGTTTACATCTATTCTCTCCTCTAAACACCCACTAATTACCCATCAATAACCCCCATCACCACCTGTCACTGTTACCCATCAGATTAGACCCTAATCTGCCCCTTGCGGGCACCCAATCACCTGCCCACACGCTCAGATTGCCCTCAGACCCCCCCCCCTTATCAATTCGCCCGTGCAATATTTACATCTGTTCTCCCCTGTAATAACCCACTGATTACCTGTCAATCACCCATCAATCACCCCCTGTCACTGCCACCCATCAATCACCCCCTGTCACTGCCACCCATCAATCAGCCCCTAACCTGCCCCTTGCGGGCAATCTGATCACCCACCCACACCAATAGATCGCCCGCAGATCCGACATCAGATCACCTCCCAAATCCATTGTTTACATCTATTCTCTCCTCTAAACACCCACTAATTACCCATCAATCACCCCCTATCACCACCTGTCACTGTTACCCATCAGATTAGACCCTAATCTGCCCCTTGCGGGCACCCAATCACCTGCCCACACGCTCAGATTGCCCTCAGACCCCCCCCCCTTATCAATTCGCCCGTGCAATATTTACATCTGTTCTCCCCTGTAATAACCCACTGATTACCTGTCAATCACCCATCAATCACCCCCTGTCACTGCCACCCATCAATCACCCCCTGTCACTGCCACCCATCAATCAGCCCCTAACCTGCCCCTTGCGGGCAATCTGATCACCCACCCACACCAATAGATCGCCCGCAGATCCGACATCAGATCACCTCCCAAATCCATTGTTTACATCTATTCTCTCCTCTAAACACCCACTAATTACCCATCAATCACCCCCATCACCACCTGTCACTGTTACCCATCAGATTAGACCCTAATCTGCCCCTTGCGGGCACCCAATCACCCGCCCACACCTCAGAACGCCCTCAGACCCCAGCCCTGATCACCTCGCCAGTGCATTGCTTGCATCTATTTCCCCCCTCTAATCACACCTTGAGACACCCATCAATCACCTCCTGTCACCCCCTAGCACACCTACCCATCAGATCAGGTCCTAATTTGCCCCGTGTGGGCTCCTGATCACTCGGCCAAACCCTCAGATCCCCCTCAGACCCCCTTCCGATCACCTCCCCAGTGCATTGATTGCATCTATTTTCCCCTCTAACCGCCCCCTGAGACACCCATCAATCACCTCCTGTCACCCCCCTAGCACTCCTATCCATCAGATCAGGCCCAATACATCCTGTCATCTAAGAGGCCACCCTGCTTATGACCGATTCCACAAAATTTGCCCCCTCATAGACCACCTGTCATCAAAATTTGCAGATGCTTATACCCCTGAACAGTCATTTTGAGAAATTTGGTTTCCAGACTACTCACAGTTTTGGGCCCGTAAAATGCCAGGGCAGTATAGGAACCCCACAAGTGACCCCATTTTAGAAAGAAGACACCCCAAGGTATTCTGTTAGGTGTATGATGAGTTCATAGAATATTTTATTTTTTGTCAAAAGTTAGCGGAAATTGGATTGTTATTGTTTTTTTCACAAAGTGTCATTTTTCACTAACTTGTGAGAAAAAATAAAATCTTCTATGAACTCACCATACCCCTAACGGAATACCTTGGGGTGTCTTCTTTCTAAAATGGGGTCACTTGTGGGGTTCCTATACTGCCCTGGCATTTTAGGGGCCCTAAACCGTGAGGAGTAGTCTAGAAAACAAATGCCTCAAAATGACCTGTGAATAGGACGTTGGGCCCCTTAGCGCACCTAGGCTGCAAAAAAGTGTCACACATGTGGTATCGCCATACTCAGGAGAAGTAGTATAATGTGTTTTGTGGTGTATTTTTACACATACCCATGCTGGGTGGGAGAAATCTCTCTGTAAATGGACAATTGTGTGTAAAACAAATAAAAAAATGTGTCATTTACAGAGATATTTCTCCCACCCAGCATGGTTATATGTAAAAATACACCACAAAACACATTATACTACTTCTTCTGAGTACGGCGATACCACATGTGTGACACTTTTTTGCAGCCTAACTGTGCTAAGGGGCCCAAAGTCCAATGAGTACCTTTAGGATTTCACAGGTCATTTTGAGACATTTGGGTTCAAGACTACTCCTCACGGTTTAGGGCCCCTAAAATGCCAGGGCAGTATAGGAACCCCACAAGTGACCCCATTTTAGAAAGAAGACACCCCAAGGTATTCTTTTAGGTGTATGATGAGTTCATAGAAGATTTTATTTTTTGTCACAAGTTAGCGGAAATTGATATGTATTGGTTTTTTTTTCACAAAGTGTCATTTTCCGCTAACTTGTGACAAAAAAAAAATCTTCTATGAACTCACCATACTCCTAACAGAATACCTTGGGGTGTCTTCTTTCTAAAATGGGGTCACTTGTGGGGTTCCTATACTGCCCTGGCATTTTAGGGGCCCTAAACCGTGAGGAGTAGTCTAGAATCCAAATGCCTCAAAATGACCTGTGAATAGGACGTTAGGCCCCTTAGCGCACCTAGGTTGCAAAAAAGTGTCACACATGTGGTATCGCCGTACTCAGAAGAAGTAGTATAATGTGTTTTGGGGTGTATTTTTATACATACCCATGCTGGGTGGGAGAAATCTCTCTGTAAATGGACAATTGTGTGTAAAAAAAATCAAATAATTGTCATTTACAGAGATATTTCTCCCACCCAGCATGGGTATGTGTAAAAATACACCCCAAAACACATTATACTACTTCTCCTGAGTACGGCGGTACCACATGTGTGGCACTTTTTTGCACCCTAAGTGCGCTAAGGGGCCCAAAGTCCAATGAGTACCTTTAGGATTTCACAGGTCATTTTGCCACATTTGGTTTCAAGACTACTCCTCACGGTTTAGGGCCCCTAAAATGCCAGGGCAGTATAGGAACCCCACAAATGACTCCATTTTAGAAAGAAGACACCCCAAGGTATTCCGTTAGGAGAATGGCGAGTTCATAGAAGATTTTATTTTTTGTCACAAGTTAGCGGAAAATGACACTTTGTGAAAAAAAACAATTAAAATCAATTTCCGCTAACTTGTGACAAAAAAAAAAAATCTTCTATGAACTCACCATACATCTAACGGAATACCTTGGGGTGTCTTCTTTCTAAAATGGGGTAATTTGTGGGGTTCCTATACTGTCCTGGCATTTTAGGGGCCCTAAACCGTGAGGAGTAGTCTTGAAACGAAATTTCTCAAAATGACCTGTGAAATCCTAAAGGTACTCATTGGACTTTGGGCCCCTTAGCGCAGTTAGGGTGCAAAAAAGTGCCACACATGTGGTATCGCCGTACTCAGGAGAAGTAGTATAATGTGTTTTGGGGTGTATTTTTCCACATACCCATGCTGAGTGGGAGAAATATCTCTATAAATAGACAATTGTGTGTAAAAAAAATAAAAAAATTGTCATTTACGGAGATATTTCTCCCACCCAGCATGTGTATGTGTAAAAATACACCCCAAAACACATTATACTACTTTTCCTGAGTACGGCAATACCACATGTGTGGCACTTTTTTGCGGCCTAACTGCGCTAAGGGGCCCAAAGTCCAATGAGCATCTTTAGGCTTTACAGGGGTGCTTACAATTAGGCACCCCCCAAATGCCAGGACAGTAAACACACCCCACAAATGACCCCATTCTGGAAAGTAGACACTTCAAGGTATTCAGAGAGGAGCATAGTGAGTCCGTGGCAGATTTCATTTTTTTTTGTCGCAAGTTAGAAGAAATGGAAACTTTTTTTTTTTTTTTTTTTTTGTCACAAACTGTCATTTTCCGCTAACTTGTGACAAAAAATAAAATCTTCTATGAACTCACCATGCCTCTCACTGAATACTTTGGGATGTCTTCTTTCCAAAATGGGGTCATTTGGGGGGTATTTGTACTATCCTGGAATTTTAGCCCCTCATGAAACATGACAGGTGCGCAGAAAAGTCAGAGATGCTTGAAAATGGGAAAATTCACTTTTGGCACCATAGTTTGTAAACGCTATAACTTTTACCCAATCCAATAAATATACACTGAATGTTTTTTTTTTTATCAAAGACATGTAGCAGAATAACTTTCGCGCTCAAATGTATAGGAAATTTTACTTTATTTGAAAAATGTCAGCACAGAAAGTTAAAAAAGTCATTTTTTTGACAAAATTCATGTCTTTTTTGATGAATATAATAAAAAGTAAAACTCGCAGCAGCAATCAAATAGCATCAAAAGAAAGCTGTATTAGTGACAAGAAAAGGAGGTAAAATTCATTTAGGTGGTAGGTTGTATGACCGAGCAATAAACCGTGAAAGCTGCAGTGGTCTGAATGGAGAAAAAGGCTCTGGTCCTTAAGGGGCGAAAAGACTGTGGTCCCGAAGTGGTTAATTACATGGGAAAATCAATACCTTGCAGATCGCACAGGGCAATGTGCTGTGAAAAGCGCACAGAAACGGCCATGATGTGAACAAGGCCTAATACAGTGGGATGTGAAAGTTTGGGCAACCTTGTTAATTTTCATGATTTTCCTGTATAAATCGTTGGTTGTTACGATAAAAATGTCAGTTAAATATATCATATAGGAGACACACACAGTGATATTTGAGAAGTGAAATGAAGTTTATTGCATTTACAGAAAGTGCACAATAATTGTTTAAACAAGATTAGGCAGGTGCATAAATTTGGGCACCACAAAAAAGAAATGAAATCAATATTTAGTAGATCCTCCTTTTGCAGAAATTACAGCCTCCTAACACTTCCTGTAGGTTCCAATGAGAGTCTGGATTCTGGTTGAAGGTATTTTGGATCATTCCTCTTTGTAAAACATCTCTAATTCATTCAGATTTGATGGCTTCCCAGCATGGACAGCTCTCTCTAATGGTGGTCATACATGGTACAATTTTTTCATACAATCTTACCATTTCTATGTAATATAAAGGGAACTGCCTAAATTATCCTTTCAATATTGCCTTTTTTAGGCGGCAAAAAGTCTAGGGCCGGCCCTGCTTATATTCGAGGATATACGGTGCTGTAAATATGACAGCTACCGTTTTTCGAGCCTTATTCTGAACCTTTTTATCGTATTATCCATTTATAAGATAACCCTGACAACAAAAAATAACCTTCTACATCATTGTAGAGTCTCCTCTACATTCTCAACAACTAACTTTTATAGTTACAATAGATAATGGGCACATTGAAAGCTCTATCCCTGATTCAATACATTCTTCTTCCACATGTTCTATTCTCAGATGATTATTATGAAATTAACCTCTTTATAGAGGTTACAATCCACTTTTCCTGACTGGCATGTACCTTATATACATTCTATCCATATGCCTCAAGCTGTTTGAATTGTTTTGTCCTTTTCTAGAAGTGCTTTGCACCCTAATGACATTTGGTAGAATGCAGGGCTGTGGAGTCGGTACAAAAATCTTCTGACTCTGACTCCTCAGTTTATGAAACCAACGACTCCGACTCCAACTCCGTGTATCCAAAATGGCCCGACTCCGACTCCTTAGTCTAATACTTAACAGGGCTGTGGATTTTGTACAAAAATCATCCGACTCCTCAGTTTATGAAATCAACGACTCCGACTCCAACTCCGAGTGCCCAAAATTGCCCCGACTCCAACTCCGACTCCACAGCCCTGGTAGAATGTAACACACTATTCAGGATACCCAATTTTATGTCAATCATCCCTGTTTCAGCATCAGAAACACCTCCTATATGTGTATGTAAACCCACCCTCCAAGTGATGCTTAGCCTAGACTATGATGTCACAGCATTCTACCCCAGAGGCTCTGGGAGATCAGGGTCCTTATTCAATTCACTTTTACTCCTAAATTTTCTACAAGGAGATCTTTTTTCATCTTCTCTTAAAAATAACCTTTTAGCACTCTGCAATTGAAAAAAATACTAAGTAGGTGAAATAGTACTTTTCAATATTTTTCTTTGCTTGCTTGCTGGTAACTTAAAAGGCATTTTAATGATAAGGTGTAAAAATATCACCTAGTCATCACTTAATTTTGATTACAAAATCTTAACATCTGTCCTAGTGAAGCAATTGAATAAATACCTCCCCAAACTATCTCCAAAGACCAGGTTGGTTTTAACCCCTATCGTCAGGCTTTAGACAATGTCCGTAGGAAAGCTCTACCGGTTAAACACGTAAACAACCGCAGAAACCCCCAGACGATGGTAACCATTGACATAGGAAGGCTGTTGATAGCCTCCATCACCTTTTGTTTCAGGTTGTGGCCAATGGTGGGATCTCTGAGCCTTTACGGCACAGGTGTCGAACTCCAGTCCTCAAAGGCCGAGGTCCTCACATTATTGGTTCAGCTCAAATGAATTGTTGAGATTTAATCAGGAAAGGTGTGGTCCATCAATTAGAACACATTTCTTTATTTCTCAGTCCATCCTAAACAGTGGCATGGATCTGGCCCTCGAGGGCTGTGTTTGACACCTGTGCTTTATTGCATTAAATGGTTGCATTTTGCCCCTCGGAATAAAATAAAGATTAGTGGAGTCCAGCCTAAACCTTTCCCCGTATGAGACAGGGCTGCCCCCTTTCCCCAGCTCTACTGCCCTGGCCATCAAGCCCTTGGATGAGTTTATAAGGCTTCACCCTGATATTAAATCAAATCCCTCGAACCAAAATGAACAATGTTTACAAATGAGGTTTTAGTCTCCATAACTAATTCTGAGGTATCCATCCCTAACCTCCGTAAAGTATTTGGCAAATTGCTAGGATTAAGAGTAAACATTGATAAGTCTGAAATATTGTTTTGCAATACTCCTAGGGATCGCATATTGCGTCTGGCAAAACCCTTTAATTTCCAACACAAAGTATCTAGGCATTAAGCTTACCAATAACTTTGATACATTATATACATTTAATCATGCCCCACAAATTGATAAACTAATTAGAGATTTGTGGTCTTGGGATTTTCCTTCTATATCATGGGCTGGCTGTATATCAGCAGTGAAAATGACCCTTCTTCCTAAGATAACTTACAATTTCAGGGTATTACCCATACCTGTTCTCCAAAAATATCAGTGGGCTATTTTTAAGCTTATCTGGTGCACTAAGAATGCTAGGATTAATAAGCAGGTCATGATGCTAAACAAAACAGATGGGAAGTTATCAGTTCCAAATATAGTTAAATATTACTGGGCATCACAGTTGACTCGGATTTACTTATTTTTGCCTAGAGACAACTCCAACCTGGGTTATTAATGAAAATCATCTTAGTCCAATAACTTGGAAGGGTCTCCTATAGTCTACTATAACCAAACTAACCTCCATAGCGCAATCTCCTATTACAGCGCACATGATACATATATGGAAAATAAGGTACAAACTACAGTTAACAGATTTGTCCATAGCAGAAATCTTTAATAACTCAGATTTTAACCCTGGACTGGACCCACTGGCCTTTCTATGGTGAAAAGAACCAACATTATTGTTCTACGTGACCTGCTTGATGATTGTAAGGTCCCACCTATCAGTGGATAGATTGCAAGTTTTAATCTTCCCACTGAACTCTTTGGCTGTCAACAAATACACCACTTTCTATCCTCTTTCAGAAGTCAGATTCTGAGGGGCATCTCTGCAAAAAGGACCCACTATAGAAGGGTAGGGAGTCCTATTTATATTCTGCACAAAATCAACCCCTGAATTCCACAAAATATGCATTTATGTCACAATGGGAAAATTACCTCAATGAATCATTGTCTTGGGAGGACTAGTATACATCTGGAGAAAGCTTACAGGCTACTACGATGGATGTATCTCAGAGGTTGCTCCACCGCATGTACCTTGTCCCTCATCGCCAGTTCTCCCCTGCTTGCTTCAGAGGCTGTTCAGCTGATGGTTTTACGTATCACAAATGGTGGGAATGCACCAAAATCTCTTTTATTTGTACTAGAGTGTCTTGCCTCATTTCGAACATGCTTCCACCAAAATCTAGGTAGCTTCCCAATGGAAACAACAATCCTGATACAAATATGTTTTAAAGCAAATTAATAGAAAAATCTATGAGCGAATTCATGCTTGGATCACTGATATCTTGCCATTTATCGAAAATTTTGGAAGCCATGGCTGGACTTTAGAAGAGGCCTGCACATAGATTTTGGCATTTCAAACGCTATTGCCCTCTGGGCACACCGTGTACAACTTTCCTCTACTGTATGTATCAATGTTCAAATTGTGTCCCTCAATAAACCTTTTTGAACTATAAAAATATCACCTAAGAGAAAACTTAGAAGATAAAAGTAAATTGCATATGGCCCCACGTGGTGTTTCAGCTCACTTCGGAACACACAACAAACAAAGCCTTCTGCAGAGATGTACCTTGCCAGCAGTAAAGATGCCACCATCTGTGATAAATGTTGGAATGTAAATCAGGGTAAACAAAGATTTTACAAGGCAAATATTGAGTACATAGTCACCAACTGCTCTCAATGGGGCTCCCAATCTAATCCCTACCATAGTCATTTGTCTATTATACTATAGGATCAATATTAGGGGAAAAACAGTTAACTTATTTGTATGTTTTTGAGATGTGGGAGTGCACAGAGGAAACACACAAACTCTGTGCAGATAGTGCACCGGCTGGAACTCAAACCAGGGACCCAGTGCTGCAAGGTGTGAGTGCTATCCACTATGCCACTGTGCTATAAAGTAATACTGTAAAAGTAAGCAGTTTTAGTCTTTAAGTTATATTCACTAAAGTACCTCTTTAAAGAGAACCTGAACTGAAAATAAAAAGTCAAAATAACCATACGCAGGTCATACTTACCGCCTGTGTAGTCTACTTCTCAATTTCTTTCTCCTCTCCTGCATCCCATCTGTCCACTATGATCAATGGAATTCTCCATACTCCATTTTAAAAATGGCCATTACCCCATAACAGCTTCCAGGTCAGCACACTTAAAGGGATACTGTAGGGGGGGTCGGGGGAAAATGAGTTGAACTTACCCGGGGCTTCTAACGGTCCCCCGCAGACATCCTGTGTTGGCGCAGCCACTCACCAATGCTCCGGCCCCGCCTCCAGTTCACTTCTGGAATTTCTGACTTTAAAGTCAGAAAACCACTGCGCCTGCGTTGCCATGTCCTCACTCCCGCTGATGTCACCAGGAGTGTACTGCGCAGACAGACCATACTGGGCCTGCGCTGTGGGCTCTTGGTGACATCAGCGGGATCGAGGACACGGCAACGCAGGCGCAGTGGTTTTCAGATTTTAAAGTCTGAAATTCCAGAAGTGAACCGGAGGCGGGGCCGGAGCATCGGTGAGTGGCTGCGCCAACACAGGATGTCTGCGGAGGACCGTTAGAAGCCCCGGGTAAGTTCAACTCATTTTCCCCTGACCCCCCTACAGTATCCCTTTAAACTGTAATATCAACTACATGAGCCATAGGGAAACATGGACATTACCTTGCACATTCAGTTGTAACTGACAGCTGCTGATATGTAGTAAAGGAACAAAAAAGACAATCGAGAGCCCCCGATAGTGTATTACTGTGGTACAGTTGACCTAGAAAATTGTATAAGATATATACTCACAAGTCCGGGTTGCCGAATCCAGGCAACCACTATAATCGCGGACGAGGAGATTAAACCTGTCCTCGCTCAGGTTAAAAGAAGTCGCTCTCCGTAGGTAGAAAAAAAGGGTTAAAAACCCATCCACTTTGTGGATCAGAGTATGATGTGATAAACAGAGGCGCCAATAGAGTAAAAAACTTGCCAATTAAAATCCATAAAATTGCGGGTGGTGGGGGTAAACCAACTCACCCAACAAAAAACACAAGCGCAGCTTTGTGTATAATAAAGTAGATTTAATTCGTACTCCCAATAAAATATACAATTTGCAACGCGTTTCACGGGTCCCAAGCCCGCTTCCTCAGGCAAAAAAACTTAAACAGACAGGAGCAACTGTAAACAAAAAGGAACAAGGAACAAACAGGGAAACAAAAGGGGAGGGGGGGGGGGAAAGAAAAACGCTGTGTAAGAACAACTCAGAACAAAGTTAGCATCTGTCCATGTTAGGTCTAAGCAGTACATTGTTAAAAATCATGCATCACAATCTAAGCCATCTATGTGGGTCCCATGTACCCACATCGCTGTATGTATCCAAAAGTAACAATAATCTCCTAGTTGGTGTACAATAGCATCCCTAATAGGTATATAACGTTTTTGCTAGTACTAATATGCACTTGCAATTCATCAGCTGGAGTCACAGGACAAAAAAACAATAGCCCTTCCTGTATCCCAACAAACAACAAAATAAATTGTGCATCCTTCAGAGATATCTAAATCAATTAGCATATATATTTGGTCACATACCTGGAAACGGCTTTAGGCATTCCCATAACAGTGCGGAGGGTAAGTGTGTGGAGTGGGTAGGATGTGACTGGTTATCGGGGGAGGTGGGGGGACAAGGAGGGTAACGGGGGGGGGGAAGGAGATGGGAGGAACAATGTGCTGGGGGGTATTGTATCACTCACCAGCGTCTTTGTGCTGACGAGTGTGGCGCCTATGTTGCCGGTTGGCGCCACACTCGTATCTGAAATAGCTTCCGTATGGTGACGTATGCGTCAGGGAGAGGGTGGTACGTCACATGAGGATGGGGGGCGTGGCTTAGGGCTCTCTGATTGTACCAACCACAGAGTGACCTGTGCAGCGGATGTGCGCCGGCTATGGGCAAAGTAGCTGTGCCGCCATCTTCCTTATGGGCTTACGGTTGTTTTTCCGTTGGGAGGCGGAGGAAACTTAACTTAATGTGTACGGAACAGCCATTGTGTCCCATATAATGTAAAAAAGGTGTCCCAGACGAGGAGAACTGTAAAAAGGGCAAAGGGTCTCGCCCCACCACCCTAAGTGCGCATATGTTAGAGATGGGATAGTGTGTAGGGGGGGAGGGTATGAGGTGCAGGGTCGGCCCCAAGAATAGATGTTATACAGGGGTGAATAGGTATGTGTAAATTTGTTATGGGCAGAGAATAAGGATAATAATCGGCTGATGTGCTCATGTTAGGGTATTAGAGAGCTACCCATCAATTCTGTGGCCCTGTATCCAAAAGGATCGGGGAACAGAGGGGGGGGGGGGGGGGTTTGGGGGTTTTTTTTGGAAAAGAAGGGGAGAGGGGGGGGGAAAAAAAGAGGGGGGGGGGAAGAAAAGGGAAATGAGTTCCATTTACCATATTAACCTATGGTATATAAAAATATATAAAATATATAATATAGTAATAATAAGCACAGGAGCATAAGTGCATAGAATCAAGGAGTTAATACAACAGTACAAAAACATATACATGCTGCCTGTACAAACTGTATATACATACACTACTCATGTATACTCTACCCGCATGTGCAAGAACCCCCGACTTCCTAAAAGGATGGGGGAACGTACAGTAGAGGAAATGAGATGAGATACATTAAAATATAAAGCAACTAATTAAAATCAGCACATGATAGAAAATGACGTTAAAAGACATTAGAAATTATATATTAAAAAAGAGCGACTGTTGTGGGTGTAACATATGGTCAATCATTGTCCTGATAGATAATTGATCAAATCATATTTTCACATAATTGGTCCAGTATGTGAGAAAGGAGGGGGACAAAATAATGTATGAGAAAAGGGATAATAGTTTCAATATTGGGTAGGTAGAATGTGTTGCAGCCCCCTCTCCATTCCAATTTATAAGAGGGGAGGATATGTGAGGTGTAAGGCATTGGAACCATGTATTCAGAACGGCTTCTCTAGCTGTTCATTCAAACCTGACGGTGTAAGCGTTTTTAGTGTTTGTATCCAGAATATTTCTCTGTTTTTGAGAGACTGAATTGCGTTTGGTATCATGGGATTAATGGCTTCCAATGCTATGAAGGAGACCCCTGTCACGTTTCTATTGTGTGTCTGGTCGAAGTGTCTAGACAGGCTGTGGGTGGCAAGTCCCTTCCAGATGTTCCGCTTATGTTGACCAATTCTATCCCTCAGCAATTGGCTAGTGCGTCCTACATATTGTACTTTGCAAGGGCAGGTGGCCACGTAGATGACATATCTTGTGTCACAATCTATATGTTTAAGTATGGGGTAAATGGTGTCATCGCTATGGGATACTATATGATCTGTGATGGTGATGAACCTGCAAGCTAGGCACCGTTTTTTGAGGCAGGTGAATGATCCTGCTGTTAATGTTTCACCCTTGCTGTCAGGTTTGAGTCTGCTGGGGGCTAGTATACTCTGAAGATTGGGCGCTCTTCTATACGTCATGATGGGTTTGTTGGGGATGTGGTCACGTAGATAGGGATCCTGTTTTAGGATTTCCCACCTGTGGGTGAGAATGTCCTTTATGACTTTGTGTTGAATGTTATATTTTGTAATAAACCGTAAGGTTGTGTCTGAGTCTTGAATGGCGCCCATAGAGGTTTTTGGTTTCGGGGGTTCCATGGCCTTGTATTTGGCATTCTGTATCAGTTTCTTAGGGTATTTCTTTTCTTTGAATTTATTAACCAAAATACTGGATTGTGTTTTAAAGTCTTTGATATCTGTGCAGTTATTGTGTATACGTCTGAATTGAGTGTACGGTGTATTGGTTGTCCAAGGTTTGTAATGAAAACTATTGAAATGAATGTAGCTATTCGAGTCCACCTGTTTAAAATGCGTTTTGGTTTTGATTTGGTTGTCACTGTGGAAAAGCACCAGATCAAGGAACTCTAAGGATGTACTACTGTGTTGGGACGTAAAGGAAAGGCTGGCTCTATTAGAATTAAGGTAATTCACAAATAATGGGATGAGTGACGTATCGCCTTGCCATATGAACACTAAATCATCTATATATCGCTTGTAAAGTACAATATGTTCTCGGAAGGGGCTGTTGTTATGAATGTAGATGGTTTCTAGTAGGCCCATAGCTAGATTAGCATAGCTGGGCGCGAAACTGCTGCCCATAGCTGTCCCCCCTATTTGTTGGTAAATGGTCTCCATGAAGGTGAAGTAATTGTGTGTGAGTGTAAACTCAACACATTGTAATAAAAAGTTTTTTTGTGTTTGTGGCATATCTGGGTCTGCTTGTAAATAAAATTGTATGGCTTCGATCCCAAACTCATGTGTGATGTTTGTATAGAGTGCTGTAACGTCACATGTTAACCAGGTGTAGTTGGATCTCCATTCAATGTCCTTCAGTGTTTTGATAAGGTGTTGGGAGTCTCTAATGTAGGAGTTGAGTTTGTGGACATGTTTTTGTAAGTGTTGATCTATAAATTTCGATAAATTGCTGGTTATAGAGTTTATTCCGGAGATTATTGGTCTTCCTGGAGGATTTCGTAGGCATTTATGTATTTTGGGCAAGTGGTAAAAATAGGGGACAGTGGGGTGTTCTATGAGTATAAAGTTCCTTTCGTTTTTTGTGATAAGGCCCTCCATAAAGGCCTCATTGATGAATGTTTTGAGAGCCCTATTATATATGGTGGTGGGGTCTTCTACAAGTGTGGTGTAACTAGTGGGGTCCCTGAGTAAACGGAGTGATTCCTTAATATAGTCCCCCTTGTTTAGTAAAACTATGCCCCCTCCCTTATCTGCTGGTTTTATCACCAGATCGGTGTTGTTCCTGAGATTGTTGATTGCAATTTTTTCAGATGGGGTGAGGTTAGATGGATATATCATATGTTCCTGACATAATTTTTGTAGATCTTCCAAGGTCAGTGCATAAAATGTTTCTATAAAGTTTCCTTTTGAAGCAGTAGGGTAAAAGCGAGACTGTGCCTTTAGAGAGGTAGTGATACATTTCTCTAAGAGGATTTCTTGTTCATCGATCGTAATGATTGGTGTGTCTGGCTCCTGGGTAAAAATCATTTTGGTGTTCTTGTCAGTTTTTTTCAGGGCGAAGTGTCTCTTTAAGGTCAGTTTACGTATAAAACTATTAAGGTCCGTGAATAATTCACTTAGTTGGGCTGTATTTGTAGGACAAAAAGATAGGCCTTTGCTCAGTAATTTGGTTTCATTTTCTTTAAGAATGTAGTCAGAGAGGTTAAAGATGGATTTCATCTCACCATCATTTGGTGCGGCTATATTTTGTTTCTTTTTCCCCTTTCCTTTTCCCCTTGAACCTCGTTTTCGGTATTTTTGAGGGGACGTTTTCGGACGCTTCTTGGTTGTAAGAAGGTCCGTGAAGCTAATGGGCTGGGGAGTTGTTTGTGTAGGGGATCTGGTGGGTGGTTCAAGAGTGTGGGAGGAAGGTCTAAAAAAGACTCGGAATGTTCACTCGGGGTGTCTGGTGCAGGGTTGGTGAATATTTGTGGATCCCCTTCAATCTGATTATTTTCAGTTTGGGGTGAGGAGGTCGTGTTTTCTTGAGTATGGTAAGTGCTGTATTGAGTAAGGTTCTCCCCGTCAAGGGATTGGTCATGGTCTGATTGGGGGTCTATGGTATTTGAAGAGGGGCCTCCAGAGATGTTTGAGGCCAGATCCTCCACTACGGGGGTATGTGTATTCCATTGATTGTTGTTTCTGTGGGTATCCCCGCCATCCATGGTGGGGGTTGTGACTGGTACATCAGGTGACGGGGTATGGGGTGTGTTCGTGTGTTTAGGGTCAGTAATGATGGATAGGTGCATTGGTGGATTGTATGTGTGTCTGAATAAGGTTGGTGGGGGTGGACCTTTGGTAAAATTATAATTAGGGGAATCCAGACGACCTGTTATGGGATGTGTGACGGTTCTTTCTTTAGACTTGATAGGGGCTTGTTTGGGGGTCTTAGGTAGGCCATTCTTTGTTTTCCGTGGTTTATTGTTCATGTTTTTGAATATGGAGGCTATCGAGTTGTTTGGTGGTGGTAATGTGGAGAACACAAATTTGTGTGAATGAGGTGGGATTAACGTGCAGGTTGTGGGTGTGGAACTCTGGTGTACCTTAGTTGTTGCAGCTGGGGTCTTGTGTGGCAATGTAAGATCCTCATTTGCCAGTGTGCCAGTAATCAGTGTGGGTGTATCTGCCTTACTGGCGATCTGGGGATTGGGTATGCTCCTGTTGGTGTTGGGGGTCCCTGTATTCGGTATAAACGGTGGAGGCGGAAAATTCGGGTATAGGAATGGTGGTGGAGGTATGTGTAAATTCATCAATTTGGGTATAGTTTCAAGAGCCTGTTTTGGCCCATATCCCTTTTCGGGACTCCCCAATGGTACCGGTTGTGAGGGGCGTGGAGGAAGGGGTTTGGGTCTACGTTCTCTTTCTCTGTGCTCGGCATATGCCAATCTGTCCCTGTTGAGTTTACTTAGTTTGTTGTCAGTCGTGTCATGTTCAAATTTTCTCACTCTCGTAATTAAACTGGACATGAGGGCTTGATATTTGACACTGCCAGTATAAGGAGCCAGTGAATTTCTACAGTCTATTATTACGGGCTGTAGATCTTCTATGAGTGAGGTCCGTTTTTTGATGATCCGTGTCATCATACCCTCTGAGCAGGTCTCAAGGTAATCATACCAGTCTTCTGTGAAGATAGTATCTTTGGGAAATGCTGATAATGTTTTGACTCTAATGCCATCGGGAGAGATTTTCTCCTCTATATATGTCTCCTGCATTGAGATATCGGCTTGATTAAAAAATTCATCCTTTAAGGCATTTTCTAGTTTTTGAAATATGGGTTTAAGGTCAATTGGAGTTTCATTATTAATAACGGATTCCTCCTGTGCACTCGTTGTTGGATCAGGTGGCGGATGTTTTTTGAAGATCGCAAGAAGGTCTGTTCTATGCGTGTTCCGATGTTCAATGAAATTCATTCTCCTGATGTAGTGGAGCTTTTTGAGAGGATGGGGTCTCCCGCCTCCACCGTTTATACCGAATACAGGGACCCCCAACACCAACAGGAGCATACCCAATCCCCAGATCGCCAGTAAGGCAGATACACCCACACTGATTACTGGCACACTGGCAAATGAGGATCTTACATTGCCACACAAGACCCCAGCTGCAACAACTAAGGTACACCAGAGTTCCACACCCACAACCTGCACGTTAATCCCACCTCATTCACACAAATTTGTGTTCTCCACATTACCACCACCAAACAACTCGATAGCCTCCATATTCAAAAACATGAACAATAAACCACGGAAAACAAAGAATGGCCTACCTAAGACCCCCAAACAAGCCCCTATCAAGTCTAAAGAAAGAACCGTCACACATCCCATAACAGGTCGTCTGGATTCCCCTAATTATAATTTTACCAAAGGTCCACCCCCACCAACCTTATTCAGACACACATACAATCCACCAATGCACCTATCCATCATTACTGACCCTAAACACACGAACACACCCCATACCCCGTCACCTGATGTACCAGTCACAACCCCCACCATGGATGGCGGGGATACCCACAGAAACAACAATCAATGGAATACACATACCCCCGTAGTGGAGGATCTGGCCTCAAACATCTCTGGAGGCCCCTCTTCAAATACCATAGACCCCCAATCAGACCATGACCAATCCCTTGACGGGGAGAACCTTACTCAATACAGCACTTACCATACTCAAGAAAACACGACCTCCTCACCCCAAACTGAAAATAATCAGATTGAAGGGGATCCACAAATATTCACCAACCCTGCACCAGACACCCCGAGTGAACATTCCGAGTCTTTTTTAGACCTTCCTCCCACACTCTTGAACCACCCACCAGATCCCCTACACAAACAACTCCCCAGCCCATTAGCTTCACGGACCTTCTTACAACCAAGAAGCGTCCGAAAACGTCCCCTCAAAAATACCGAAAACGAGGTTCAAGGGGAAAAGGAAAGGGGAAAAAGAAACAAAATATAGCCGCACCAAATGATGGTGAGATGAAATCCATCTTTAACCTCTCTGACTACATTCTTAAAGAAAATGAAACCAAATTACTGAGCAAAGGCCTATCTTTTTGTCCTACAAATACAGCCCAACTAAGTGAATTATTCACGGACCTTAATAGTTTTATACGTAAACTGACCTTAAAGAGACACTTCGCCCTGAAAAAAACTGACAAGAACACCAAAATGATTTTTACCCAGGAGCCAGACACACCAATCATTACGATCGATGAACAAGAAATCCTCTTAGAGAAATGTATCACTACCTCTCTAAAGGCACAGTCTCGCTTTTACCCTACTGCTTCAAAAGGAAACTTTATAGAAACATTTTATGCACTGACCTTGGAAGATCTACAAAAATTATGTCAGGAACATATGATATATCCATCTAACCTCACCCCATCTGAAAAAATTGCAATCAACAATCTCAGGAACAACACCGATCTGGTGATAAAACCAGCAGATAAGGGAGGGGGCATAGTTTTACTAAACAAGGGGGACTATATTAAGGAATCACTCCGTTTACTCAGGGACCCCACTAGTTACACCACACTTGTAGAAGACCCCACCACCATATATAATAGGGCTCTCAAAACATTCATCAATGAGGCCTTTATGGAGGGCCTTATCACAAAAAACGAAAGGAACTTTATACTCATAGAACACCCCACTGTCCCCTATTTTTACCACTTGCCCAAAATACATAAATGCCTACGAAATCCTCCAGGAAGACCAATAATCTCCGGAATAAACTCTATAACCAGCAATTTATCGAAATTTATAGATCAACACTTACAAAAACATGTCCACAAACTCAACTCCTACATTAGAGACTCCCAACACCTTATCAAAACACTGAAGGACATTGAATGGAGATCCAACTACACCTGGTTAACATGTGACGTTACAGCACTCTATACAAACATCACACATGAGTTTGGGATCGAAGCCATACAATTTTATTTACAAGCAGACCCAGATATGCCACAAACACAAAAAAACTTTTTATTACAATGTGTTGAGTTTACACTCACACACAATTACTTCACCTTCATGGAGACCATTTACCAACAAATAGGGGGGACAGCTATGGGCAGCAGTTTCGCGCCCAGCTATGCTAATCTAGCTATGGGCCTACTAGAAACCATCTACATTCATAACAACAGCCCCTTCCGAGAACATATTGTACTTTACAAGCGATATATAGATGATTTAGTGTTCATATGGCAAGGCGATACGTCACTCATCCCATTATTTGTGAATTACCTTAATTCTAATAGAGCCAGCCTTTCCTTTACGTCCCAACACAGTAGTACATCCTTAGAGTTCCTTGATCTGGTGCTTTTCCACAGTGACAACCAAATCAAAACCAAAACGCATTTTAAACAGGTGGACTCGAATAGCTACATTCATTTCAATAGTTTTCATTACAAACCTTGGACAACCAATACACCGTACACTCAATTCAGACGTATACACAATAACTGCACAGATATCAAAGACTTTAAAACACAATCCAGTATTTTGGTTAATAAATTCAAAGAAAAGAAATACCCTAAGAAACTGATACAGAATGCCAAATACAAGGCCATGGAACCCCCGAAACCAAAAACCTCTATGGGCGCCATTCAAGACTCAGACACAACCTTACGGTTTATTACAAAATATAACATTCAACACAAAGTCATAAAGGACATTCTCACCCACAGGTGGGAAATCCTAAAACAGGATCCCTATCTACGTGACCACATCCCCAACAAACCCATCATGACGTATAGAAGAGCGCCCAATCTTCAGAGTATACTAGCCCCCAGCAGACTCAAACCTGACAGCAAGGGTGAAACATTAACAGCAGGATCATTCACCTGCCTCAAAAAACGGTGCCTAGCTTGCAGGTTCATCACCATCACAGATCATATAGTATCCCATAGCGATGACACCATTTACCCCATACTTAAACATATAGATTGTGACACAAGATATGTCATCTACGTGGCCACCTGCCCTTGCAAAGTACAATATGTAGGACGCACTAGCCAATTGCTGAGGGATAGAATTGGTCAACATAAGCGGAACATCTGGAAGGGACTTGCCACCCACAGCCTGTCTAGACACTTCGACCAGACACACAATAGAAACGTGACAGGGGTCTCCTTCATAGCATTGGAAGCCATTAATCCCATGATACCAAACGCAATTCAGTCTCTCAAAAACAGAGAAATATTCTGGATACAAACACTAAAAACGCTTACACCGTCAGGTTTGAATGAACAGCTAGAGAAGCCGTTCTGAATACATGGTTCCAATGCCTTACACCTCACATATCCTCCCCTCTTATAAATTGGAATGGAGAGGGGGCTGCAACACATTCTACCTACCCAATATTGAAACTATTATCCCTTTTCTCATACATTATTTTGTCCCCCTCCTTTCTCACATACTGGACCAATTATGTGAAAATATGATTTGATCAATTATCTATCAGGACAATGATTGACCATATGTTACACCCACAACAGTCGCTCTTTTTTAATATATAATTTCTAATGTCTTTTAACGTCATTTTCTATCATGTGCTGATTTTAATTAGTTGCTTTATATTTTAATGTATCTCATCTCATTTCCTCTACTGTACGTTCCCCCATCCTTTTAGGAAGTCGGGGGTTCTTGCACATGCGGGTAGAGTATACATGAGTAGTGTATGTATATACAGTTTGTACAGGCAGCATGTATATGTTTTTGTACTGTTGTATTAACTCCTTGATTCTATGCACTTATGCTCCTGTGCTTATTATTACTATATTATATATTTTATATATTTTTATATACCATAGGTTAATATGGTAAATGGAACTCATTTCCCTTTTCTTCCCCCCCCCCTCTTTTTTTCCCCCCCCCTCTCCCCTTCTTTTCCAAAAAAAAACCCCAAACCCCCCCCCCCCCCTCTGTTCCCCGATCCTTTTGGATACAGGGCCACAGAATTGATGGGTAGCTCTCTAATACCCTAACATGAGCACATCAGCCGATTATTATCCTTATTCTCTGCCCATAACAAATTTACACATACCTATTCACCCCTGTATAACATCTATTCTTGGGGCCGACCCTGCACCTCATACCCTCCCCCCCTACACACTATCCCATCTCTAACATATGCGCACTTAGGGTGGTGGGGCGAGACCCTTTGCCCTTTTTACAGTTCTCCTCGTCTGGGACACCTTTTTTACATTATATGGGACACAATGGCTGTTCCGTACACATTAAGTTAAGTTTCCTCCGCCTCCCAACGGAAAAACAACCGTAAGCCCATAAGGAAGATGGCGGCACAGCTACTTTGCCCATAGCCGGCGCACATCCGCTGCACAGGTCACTCTGTGGTTGGTACAATCAGAGAGCCCTAAGCCACGCCCCCCATCCTCATGTGACGTACCACCCTCTCCCTGACGCATACGTCACCATACGGAAGCTATTTCAGATACGAGTGTGGCGCCAACCGGCAACATAGGCGCCACACTCGTCAGCACAAAGACGCTGGTGAGTGATACAATACCCCCCAGCACATTGTTCCTCCCATCTCCTTCCCCCCCCCCGTTACCCTCCTTGTCCCCCCACCTCCCCCGATAACCAGTCACATCCTACCCACTCCACACACTTACCCTCCGCACTGTTATGGGAATGCCTAAAGCCGTTTCCAGGTATGTGACCAAATATATATGCTAATTGATTTAGATATCTCTGAAGGATGCACAATTTCTTTTGTTGTTTGTTGGGATACAGGAAGGGCTATTGTTTTTTTGTCCTGTGACTCCAGCTGATGAATTGCAAGTGCATATTAGTACTAGCAAAAACGTTATATACCTATTAGGGATGCTATTGTACACCAACTAGGAGATTATTGTTACTTTTGGATACATACAGCGATGTGGGTACATGGGACCCACATAGATGGCTTAGATTGTGATGCATGATTTTTAACAATGTACTGCTTAGACCTAACATGGACAGATGCTAACTTTGTTCTGAGTTGTTCTTACACAGCGTTTTTCTTTCCCCCCCCCCCTCCCCTTTTGTTTCCCTGTTTGTTCCTTGTTCCTTTTTGTTTACAGTTGCTCCTGTCTGTTTAAGTTTTTTTGCCTGAGGAAGCGGGCTTGGGACCCGTGAAACGCGTTGCAAATTGTATATTTTATTGGGAGTACGAATTAAATCTACTTTATTATACACAAAGCTGCGCTTGTGTTTTTTGTTGGGTGAGTTGGTTTACCCCCACCACCCGCAATTTTATGGATTTTAATTGGCAAGTTTTTTACTCTATTGGCGCCTCTGTTTATCACATCAGCTGCTGATATGTAACTGACAGCAACTACTATATTTCAGGTCTGAGAAAATATTGTCAGAACTGGAAGGGATCACTGTAAGAAGAAAATGGTGAGCTTCTGAGAGGAACTGATGGTGAGGTTAGTATGTAATATTCATTTGCAGCTACATCATGTGTTTATTTTAAATAATTTTACTCGCTTTAGGTTCCCTTTAAAAAGACACTGAAGCAAAAAAATATATATGATATAATGAATTAGTTGTGTAGTACAGCTAAGAAATAAAACATTGGGAGCAGAGAGAAAAGTCTAATATTGTTTCCAGTACAGGAAGAGTTAAGAAACTCCAGTTATCTATGGAAAAGAGCCATTGAGCTCCACGACTTTCAAAGTCGCAGAGAGCTCTGTCTTGTAAAGCTTATTATCGCAAGTGTCTAACTATATATTTTTTTTCCCTGCAGAGGACAGTTCAAAAGTTCACTACCATGCTCTGTTAAATCATTTAGAATGCTGAGTAGTGTGTAAACTGCAGATATAACTGAAAATAAAAATATTAATATTTTCTTTGCTACTAATGTTCTAGTAACTATCCGTACTACACAACCAATTCATTATATCATATTTTTTTTCCTCTTAAGTGTCTCTTTAAAAGAATACCAGATGTAAAAAAATAAATAAATAAATAAATACGCAGTGGGTAGAGGAATAAGATCTTATTACCGATCCTTCTGTTCAGTCAGCCGACGTTCTCCTGTAACCCTTCCCAGTTTTCTCCGCAAGTCTTCCCCACATACTGTGCCACGCATGCGCAGCATGTCCTTTCTGATTCCCTGCGGCCGCGCATAATGATGTAGCAGGCTGCAAGCAGAAAAGACATACTGTGCATGCGTGGTGCAGTATGTCCAGAAGACAAGTCAGGAGAGTCCTCTGACTTGCGGTGACTTGCGGAGAAGACCGGGAAGGATTACAGGAGAACGGCGGCTGACAGAGCGGAATGGAAGGAGAGGAAAGTATAAGCTCATACTCCCCTACCCACTGCATATTCATTTTTGTTTACATCTGGTATCCTTCGAGGTTGTACTTCACTAGTGACATGATTCCAAGCCTTTTTTTGGTTTGTGACACCACAATGTACATTTTATTGTTCATGATACATGTGGTGTTCATACATCTGGCCTGTAGATGGCATTATTCTACTTGCATTGCTGTATAAAATTATCTGGACAGTTGCGGGTTGTTGGTTTCTGTTCTGCACTGGCTAGGAACACGGAGTGGAGACACTGCTTATGTAGAAAGTTATTAAATCCTGTAAATAAACCTAGTTTCAGTTAACCTGTCCCCATGACTACTGAACACAACACCTAGCACCATATTGTACAAGTATATCGTTATCACAGTATGAAGCAATAAGCATGTACAAAGCTGGGAAGGAGGGTCATGTGACCAAAGCTGTCAAAACATACTGTTGTGCATTAAAAAAAAATTATACAGCACTGTCAATCAAGCAAGATCAAGGGAAAAACCTGGCAAACACATTTAACACGCCACAGGAACCACCAATAGCATTTAAAAATAACTACACATATGCTCATGTGCTCCAACACACTAGACCTGCAGGTGACACCAGCTGGGAGCTAAGTGGGGTGGTAATGCTGTACTCATTTGTTCCAGGAACCTCAACCGCCTACAGTGGACTCTATCAGATATGGCTGGCTTCTCTTCCCTCTTGAGCTATCATAGTAGTTTGGGCTGCTGTTGATTTTGCTACGACTTTAATCTGTGTCCGTCAAGAGACTTGGTATGTATAGATATTTTGAATCAGGATGATACCATTTATTGGCTACCTAAGAGGAAAATAAAAAGTAAGCTTTCCGCTAATAAGCCTTCTTCGGATTTAGTTCCTGTAGATTAACAAGATGTTAAAAACACACCGCTCATCTACACAGGACATGCAGAGGAGAAACATTCTTTTGTAAACATAAATAAATGTCATTAGATGCCTTCATTACAACTTCAAGAGGGTTTCACAGGGATGCTAGCTAATTTATGACACATAGATAATACCACCTGTTTGCTAAAACAGGGTCTCCGGATGATAGGGAGACATCGCAAATCCAGACTTCAAAATGACTAGGCAGAGTAAATACACTATTTGTTATTAGCTAACGAGAATTGTGGCATTTAATTTAATTTTTTTCATATGCTGGTTAAGTTTTTAATGCCACTATTCTCTTTAGCTTATAACAAATAGTCAATAAATAGTATTATCCTAATTCAAAACTTCTTGCTTTTACTGATGGCTAACACGGTACAACACTCTACTGCAGGGGTCTCAAACTCGCGGCCCATTTGCGGCCCTCGATACAATATTTTGTGGCCCTCGCCGGCAAAAGCTTCCTTATAGTTCGCTTCAGTGCTCCCAAGTAATCCGCCGCATCCCCGCCGCTAAACGAGGGCTGCAGAGCCCCCAAATTGCCCGGGGAGCAATCCGCCGGCATTTCCTGGAAGGGGCAGAGCTTTCAGCGTCAGCTCTGCCCCTCCTGATGTCAATCGCAACACGGATCGCCGCCTCTCCCTGCCCCTCTGTGAAGGAAGAGTGAAAGGGGCGGGCAGAGGCGGTGATGCGCCACGATTGTGAAATTCCTTATGCGGCCCAGCCTCATCCTGACTTTGCCTCCTGCGGCCCCCCAGGTAAATTGAGTTTGAGACCCCTGCTCTACTGTTTCTACTATGTATAGATATGATCAGCACTGGAGCCCCCCCCCCCCCCAAAAAAAAAAGAAAGCTGATAAAACTTGTAATTTATTCAAAAAATACAATATGGTGCCATGTAGTGACAAAAAAAAAAAAAAAGTACATGCTGGAAATCAATAACATTCATAAGGCTTTAAGCCCAATCTACACGATACGATTCTTTGTACGATTCGATTACGATGCCATTTACGATCCGATTAAATCTGACATGTCCGATCCGGATTCTATTCAATTCAATTCGCCATTTTTTTGCAATGGAAAATCGGAATTGAATCGAATCCCGATCGGACATGTCGGATTTAATCGGATCGTAAATAGAATTGTAATCAAATCGTACAAAGAATCGTATTGTGTAGATTGGGCTTTACAGTCCATGAACAGATGCAATCTCAAATCATCCAGCAAAATACAGAAACAAAAAAGGACATCAAATAGCAGCAGATTATATCGAAGGCTACATTTGCATCTCAAAGTGCTTATGCATGTCCCCTGGTTTGGCAGCAAACACCGGCCAAGAGCTGCTTTGGACAAATACAGGTCTATCCTCAAGCCAAGTGAGGAGGACATTTGTGTCCTATTTGTTTTTAACACTTAGTCCATGCACATTGGTTTGCAAGGCGGCACTTGGTGTAATCTCATTGGCTCCTTGACGCAGCTTCAGTATAAACAGCTGTTGCAGTTGGCTTGAGAAGTTGAGAAAGAGGACGCCCCTCTTGAAACACCACGTCTATATCTAGCCATGTACTGCAGGTTTGTGATGAACGTTTAATGAAATAAAAAGTCTTTGAATTTTTAATCCATTCTGGATGACGATGTTGGGTCTCACTTCTACAATAGGTTGACGCCATGACATGTATGGCTTGTGCTTGTGTATTTGCTTTGACATATGCATGCCGCCCCCATACATGCTCATTTCCTTTGGTGCTACGTCTTGAAGCTTGTCTTTACAATGCACCTGTGATGCACATGCATAGTGTGAAAATGCATTAAGGCCTTGCAAATTCTTGATTGAATAAATACTAAAGAATTCAGGTGCCACTGAACAGGTGAGGTTTTTCACACACAAATATACACAGCCAACATTGTGTATGGAAACTACATTCTAAAAGTAGTAATGCAAGTATCTAAGAACTTTTAGGAACAACCCCCTGGAGAAAATAGGAGGGACCGGAGCCCAATGGCTCAGTACCAGTATAGGGGCAAAATGTGTAATGTAAGTAATTATATTTCACAAAGGCGGGTTGCAATCCTTGCAACCACCATATAACATGCGGGAGAAACAACTGCCCCCACTCGGTTGTCCAGGCAAATCTGGATGCTGAATGGTCGCTCTCCTGGAAGACTTTATAGTTAACTATAAAACTATAAGAACCTCCTCTGGAGGTCTAGAACCAAACTTGTTATTGAAGTAGAGGCACCCGGTGTATCCATAGTTGACTCATAGCTAAAAACTATAAATATCCATAAAGGTATAAAAAGGCAATCGCTTACCTCTCTAAACGATACGACACCAGTATACTGGAAAAAAACATTTATTCAACACAAAAGACAAGACAACTCATTTCATGGCTACTCACCTGCTTCCTCAGGTCAATTAAAAAAAGTTGTGCCTGTGCATATGTAAATAGTGAGCGTGAGTGCCTCTGATAGAGTGGCTCATGCTCACTACTTGTAGTGGTCTTATCTTTTGTGTCGAATAAATCTTTTTCCAGGATACTGGTGTCATATCGTCTAGAGAGGTAAGCGATTGCCTCTTTAGACCTTCATGGGTATATATAGTTTTTAGCTATGAATCAACTATACATATACCGGGCGTCTCCACCACAAGTCTAACAGTAGCAATCTTTGGCTTTTTAGTCTATACATCACATGTGAATTCCACCAGCTGGTATTAAACTTTATAGTATATTCAAAATCCACCATGAGTGGAACAAAACCATGCGAGCATGGGAGAAAATTTCACACAGTGCTTTTTTATGCTTGAAAATAAAAATATGAACGAGGCAGAAATCCCTGACATTCTTTGGCATCAATAATGTGCCAAAATACAAAGAAGTATGTAAAAGCACTCAACATCTGTGTCGATCAGAATGCCATTGGATTTCCACCCTAATTCTTAAGGGCATCAATGCCATTTTGGAGTCAATGGCTATTCTGCAACACTGTAAATATTTATAGAAATGGTTTCTGATCATATTACAATTGAATTAACCTTTGTCCCTCAATATTTTAAACATTTTATCGGCCTTTTGTTGTAAGGATCCCAGGTGATCACCAGGTTCCTTTCAGATCCTCTACCTCAACCTCCACCATGAACTTCACATATAGACACTCATTCCCGCTCGAATGGGAGACTGGCAACATCTAACTTTGCTTGGCACCAGAACTCGTGCAAGGTATGAGATCTGAGAAAACCGACAAAAAACAATGGAGAGCCAAAAAGCCGGAGTTTAGGGACAAGGCCAAAGGAAACAATGTGCTAAGGCGTAGTTCCCCAACCCTGTCCTCAAGGCCCACCAACAGTGCATGTTTTGCAGGTAAGCACAAACATTCACAGGTGAGGAAATTAGTGTCTCAGCAGAGCTGATTAACTACCTTTGTGGATTTCCACAAAACATGCACTGTTGGTGGGCCTTGAGGACAGGGTTGGGGAACACAGTGCTAAAGGATAGGCAAACTGTGCCAAAAGAAAGGCAAACTCAAAATCAGGAATTAGCCAGGTGTTGTACACAGAAGTTCAGGCAGCCTGGCGAATAAACCAGAAATGAGAAAAGAGTGTAGTCAATACAAGCAGAGGTCAATACAGGCAACAATCTAAAGTGTAGTCAAGAGACCAACAAAAGTCATCACACAAGAACCGCCTGAAATCACACTAGCAACTAAACGTTATCATAGGCAGGGAACATTGAACAATGCTGAATGCATACTGGAACAGGGACCTATCAGATGGGAATACATGTCTCAACAGCTCTGGGTCCAATAGAGCCATCCTGTTCCTATCCTGGTCCTCTTTCCATCGCTGGCTCACCATAGGCAGTCTCCGACTGAAGGGTTTCAGACTGCTGTCTGCCGCTGAAGGTGGCTTCGGAAGTCTTCAAGAGCCAGAGTGCTATCGAAGACATACTGCTCCATACTGCGCATGTACGAGCACGCATTCTCGTGTACATGCAGTATGGAGCCACCTGTCTTTGGGAGCACTCAGGCTCCTAAAGACTTCAGAAGCCTCTCGTGGCCGGAGATTTGAACGGGGGGAGCCAGCACTGGAATGAGTGGAATCCATCCGCATGCTCTCTAAGAAGTACGCTATGCGTACATAATAAATACATCCGCATGCAGCCGCCGCCGTCACCTAGGTGACGGCTGTGGATATATGGGGCGTGCCAATGCCTGCAGCGTCATCTGACGAAACGCGTAATGACACTGTAGGCACGCCAGGACCGAACCCCGCCCACCCCCTAGCGAGACGAGCATCAGTCCGATCGAGTACGCACTGCTGGCCACAGAAGCGGAAGGACGAACCGCTAAGGGGAGTCAGAGCGGGGGTTGCCCGCTGAAAAGCGCATTATTTCTTCTATCTTGTGAGTACAATTTTTATCTTGCGAATAAAAACTTTTATACAGTAATGCACTATGGAGCGCTCCTTTTCTACTTAGATTACGGGAAGACTCTATAGGACCCAGAGCCTTCCCTCTCCTTAGTTAAGTATCTGGGTTGTTTTCTTTTACAGATTCGCTTTAAAATTAGAAATGGTTGAATAATCACAAAGGTATTTCTTTTGTCATCAGTGAAGAAAATTACGGAGGATTTAGGCAGAGAAACCCAAATCTGGTCTGGATCATACGCTTGGCACCTTTCAAATGTTGACAGAAATATTTGTCTTTCAAGGAGGTCATTCTCCTGTAACTGGTAAGTAAACATACCAGAGTTGAGTTGCAGACATTCGTAACAGAATGTAGGGATTCAGCTGGTTGGAGCTGAGAAAAGTAATTTTTCATCTTTTATTATTATTTTGAACTAACAGAGTGCTGAAATCTCCCACGGCACTTAATAAAGTATACAGACGTGGCACTAACAGTCCCCTGGAGGCACTCGCAATGCAATTCCTTTTATAGTCATAGTCTAATGCAGGAGTAGGGAACTTATGGCTCGGGAGCCAGCTGTGGCTCTTTTGATGGCTACATCTGGCTCACAGACAAATCAGTGGGGGTTGATTCACTAAGCTACACTGCTCAAGCAGTGCAGCTTAGTGTGGCAGCGCAAGTCAAATTTTCAAAGTAGTCACGCTACTGCTGTAGCACGCACTACTAACTTACTCGCACTGGCCCAAAACGAAGAGCTGCTCCAATCGTCCCACTCTGGACCCGGTCAGGTCCAGTGACTTTGTAGAACGAGATCCCTGCACTTTGATTGACCCAATAGGCTGCCTGTAACTTGACAGGCAGCCTATTGTGCAAAAGTGCTGGGATCTCGTCCTACAAAGTGAATCAATCCCCAAGTCAGCTAAATAATTGTAGAAGCTGTTAGTCAGTATTTCTCCTGTCTGACTTTCAGGGAAATTGCTGAGGTTGCTGAAACGCAAGAGAAGCTGAAGACGTGTCTGACACTTCTGCTGCCCAGCAGATCAATTGCATACACATCACCATGGCAACAGGGACGTGAGCGCTACTATTCCAGTATGAAACATATTGTATGGCTCTCATGGAATTACATTTTAATATATGTGGTATTTTTTTTGTTTTACATACACATACTAAATATTGGAAAAACAAAAAAACAAAAATAGGCATGATTTATATGCAGTGAAATAAACATTTAAAGAGAATCTGAGGTAATTTAAAAACAAAAAAAAAGAGATACTTAAGGGAATGCTCCACTGCACATGCAGGAGCGGGCAAGACAACATGCTCGCGCATGTGCAATATGGAGCAGCCGGGGTGCTCCCGAAGACTTGCAAATGCTCCCTCAGCGGCAGAGAGCAGTCTCCAACCAATCGGTCGGAGACTGCCAATGGGGTATCTAGCACTGGAACGCAGGACCATGAGAGTCTACCCTTTCCTTAAAGGGAAGGTCCAAGCAAAAAAAAAAATGAGTTTCACTTACCTGGGGCTTCTACCAGCCCCATGCAGCCATCCTGTGCCCTCGTAGTCACTCACTGCTGCTCCAGTCCCCCGCTGGGAGCTTTCTGACCTCGGAGGTCAGGGCCGAATTGCGTACATTTTTACACATTCCCGCTAGTGCAGGAACATTAACGCATACATTTTTACGCGTTAGTGGTGCAACGCGTAAATATTTGTTCCTGCACTAGCTGGAATGCGTAAAAATGTATGCAATGTGGCCCTGACCTCCGAGGTCAGAAAGCTGCTAGCGGGGGACTGGAGCAGCAGTGAGTGACTACAAGGGCACAGGATGGCTACATGGGGCTGGTAGAAGCCCCAGGTAAGTAAAACTCATTTTTTTTTTTTGCTTGAACCTTCCCTTTAAGTGAGCATCTGTTTTTTGTTTTTGTTTTTAATTACCCCAGACTCTCTAAGTCTTTGGAGATAGGTTTAATAGGAATGTTAATGTTTTGCTAAATGGTTTTGTGCCCACTCTACACAATGCCAGCAGTAAGCCTGAGGCCAAAGCCACTGTGCCCAATCTACCTATAGACACTAAGTAAAAAAACAAAACAAAAAAAAATCACAGATTGCAGAATATTTTTGTTCAAACTATATTAAAATAAACTTCATCAACTCACAAATAGATTCAAGCTGACCTTTAGACACAAGGGTCCATATGCAATTAACCTTTTCTCCTGTGTTTTCTACTGGGTGATATTTTCACATTTATAAATAAAATGGCCTTTAACCTCCCTGGCGGTAAGCCCGTGCTGAGCACGGGCTATGCCGCCGGGAGGCACCGCTCAGGCCCCGCTGGGCCGATTTGCATAATTTTTTTTTTTGCTACACGCAGCTAGCACTTTGCTAGCTGCGTGTAGCATCCGATCGCCGCCGCTACCCGCCGATCCGCCGCTAGCTATTCCTTGCGCCGCGGCCGCCCCCCACGTGCGCTGCCTGGCCAATCAGTGCCAGGCAGCGCTGTGGGGTTGATGGGAGTCCCCTTTGACGTCACGACGTCGATGATGTCGGTGACGTCATCCCGCCCGTCGCCATGGCGACGGGGAAGCCCTCCAGGAGATCCCGTTCTTTGAGCGGGATCTCCTGATCTCCGATTGCCGGCGGCGATCGGAGGGGCTGGGGGGATGCCGCTGAGCAGCGGCTATCATGTAGCAAGACTTTGTCTCGCTACATGAAAAAAAAAAAAACAAATTTAAAAAACACTACTTTGCTGCCCCCTGGCGGATTTTTTTAAACCGCCAGGAGGGTTAAGCCACCAGCAAGCAAGAAAATGTTCAAGCTAATTTTGATAGTATTTTTTGGCCTACATTTTGGTGTTTTGTCAATTACGGAGTGCTAAAAAGTTATTTTAAAGAGAGCCCGAGGTGGGCTCATAAAAAAAATAAAATAAAATATGCTACCTGATCCAGGGGGCTGTGCAGATCAGGCAGCCGCCATCTGTGCTGCTCTGCGCCACTCCTATGGGCTGCACTGGCCCACTTTCACTTTCTTGACCTCTGGGCCATGGAGCTGGAAGGAGACAGATCTTTCTCTCATCAGCGTGCAGGGAGGCGGGGGAGCAGCAGGGGGCGTGGCCAGGGAGAGAGACAGATACCCAATGGCAGCTCTGGAAAGCCTGTAGAAACACCCCTAGTGGGTGTTATTAACAGGGAATCCCTCTCCTCTATTTACCCTCTGAGACTGCGACAAAAGATTTTGCTAATTTTAGGGGTCAGTAGCGCAGCGGTGTGGGTGGGGGGCAGAGAGCAGCAGTGGGAGGACACCAAGGCATGTCATGAGGGCTAGAACATGCCTCTGTGTCCCATCTGCCCTCTACCCCACCCCCAAGAAACCACCTCGAGTTCTCTTTAAACAGAAGAGGAAAAATTATCCTTAAAAAGAAAACTCAGGAGAAAAAAGTTGAATGATCATATTCCCTTTGAAAATCAATAGGTGAATTTTGATTGGCTTTTATAGGCTCCACCCACTTTTGTGAATAATCCCAGTCACCTACTGACCAACTGTGCAAAGTTTGAGAGCCCTGCCATTAACAGTGTAAGAATGTCTACAGTTTACTTTTCCCCAGTGAAATTTGTATTTGTCTCCGCCCACTGATGACCCGGCATTGCCCCTGTATGTATTTGGCTGGTGTTGGCTGCGCCCACTTTTTCTAACCCTAACACAATTACTCAATGACCAAGTTTGTGAGCTTTGTGGTCTTTGGCATCAATAATTTGCATTGAAATGATACAAATCTGATTAGCCGTTTGTGGCTCCATCCCTTTTCTGAATTTGAACCCCGGTCACCCAGTGACCAACTGTACCATGTTTGAGGCTTGTGCCATTAACAGTGCAAGAATGGCAACAATGAAATATTCCCCTTCAAAATCAATAGGTGAATTTTGATTGGCTTTTGTAGGCTCCACCCACTTTTCTGAATAATAATCCCAGTCACCCAGTGACCAAC
This sequence comes from Hyperolius riggenbachi, assembly GCF_040937935.1. Classification (NCBI taxonomy): domain Eukaryota; kingdom Metazoa; phylum Chordata; class Amphibia; order Anura; family Hyperoliidae; genus Hyperolius; species Hyperolius riggenbachi. The sequence continues at coordinate 483,279,666 of NC_090648.1, read as the reverse complement.
TGTACCATGTTTGAGGCTTGTGCCATTAACAGTGCAAGAATGGCAACAATGAAATATTCCCCTTCAAAATCAATAGGTGAATTTTGATTGGCTTTTGTAGGCTCCACCCACTTTTCTGAATAATAATCCCAGTCACCCAGTGACCAACTGTGCAAAGTTTGAGAACCCTGCCATTAACAGTGTAAGAATGGCTGCAGTTTACATTGAAATTTGTATCGGTCTCCGCCCACTTTTTAGTTATAGGGATAAAAAGTACCCTATATGTTATTCCAGGTAATGTACTATGTGTGTTCCAAACTTCATTCAAATCCGATCAGCGTGTGTTTTATGGCTGCCATTACTTATCAGTGAGGGTTATGCTCCAGTCTGACCCAGTCCGGCCCGAGCATAAACCGTCACTTGCATATCTGATGATTAACTCTTTCAGGCAGAGAAAGAAAGAAAGGAACACAGCCTAGTTATGTGTGCTTGGCACTGTACATACACGTCTATCTAATCATGTAATTTGTCACCTCGGTTATCCTTTCATTAAAAATAAAAAAATGCAGTATATCACATAAATAGGCAGTGTCACTTAAAGAGGTACTGTAACATCAAAGACAACTCATTACCAGCAGATAGCCATACCTAATTTATAGGGGCAACCCCAGTATTTCCTCATGTAAAGCCAGCATTTTGCTGGAATTTCACCTTTAAATGCTAAGCCACGCCCCCTCCATGAGTTTCCTCCGCGGATGTATAAATTAGCTGTGCGCACTGCCCTCTGGGTAGTGACATCACCAGCAGTAGTTGGGAGAGAAAAAAAAACGGTTATCCTCACCGTCATCAAGGAAGGACAAGTGCAGTTGTGCACGAGGGAAGGCAGAAGCAGCCGATTTTGCAGCCTCCGCGGCTGTGATAGATCGTCCTCCTCTCTGCCCGCCTGAATCTGTGCTGCCACTCAGCTCCACGTCCTGCAGATCAGCTGGTATCTGTAACGAACTTCATCGGAGCTGGAAGCCCTGGGAGCTAGTCTACTTTAGGGGACCCACCGCAAATCCCCATAGACAATTTCACCTGGGCTGCAAAACGGAACACGTCTTCCGTTTGCTTGTTTAAACCTCCACAAGCCTTATATCCCTGGGTAGCTAAGCAGGTCCTCTAACGAATTTTGCGGTTTCGGTCAAAAAAAAGTTGGAACTGACTGTACAGGAGCCGCCGAACGGCCGCAATTTCGGGTCCGTCAGCCATCTTGGTTCTGCTCTGCAGGTCGTTTCTTCCTCCTCATTGGAGGGATTGTTAGGTGGGGGCGTGCCAGCTTCTGTCGGCAGCTAACAAACCCTCCAATGAGGAGAAAGAAAGGACCTGCACAGCAGAAGGAAGATGGCCGACGGAACCGAGATGAAGGCCGTTCGGCGGCTCCTACACAGCCCATTTCAACTTTTTTTTGACCGAAAACCTCACAGTTCGTTACAGGATATGCTTACCTATCCGTGGGTATAAGGCTTGTGGGGGTTTAAACAAGGTGAAAGCGGACATTTGTTCCGTTTCTGCAGACCAGCTGAAAGTGTCTATGGGGATTTGCGGTGGGTCCCCTAAAGTAGACTAGCTCCAAGCCCTGTGCTTTCAGCACACACTTCCTACAGCTCTCCTGCAATAGCTGTGTTCTCTCTGTCCCGTCTGCCTGCATCTCGGGTGAACTCACATGGCAGGCAGAGCAGAGACAGAGCTACTGAAATGGAGGACTGTAGGAAGAGCTGATAAGGGAGGACTTCCAGCTGGGATGAAGTGAGTAAAACACGCTGATATGAGAGAGGTGGGGGCTGCAAGGCTGCACAGCTACCTATAGTAAACAACACAATCTGACAAATGCAGGCTTCTGCTTGTTTTGTTTCCCCTTCTGCAGTCATTTGTCTGTGTGTGTTGACCTCTCCCTTTGTAAAAACATACCTTTAGCACAATCCTCCCCAACCCCCTACACTACAGGGGGTCCACTCAGCACTGTTTTTTTTCTTCAGTCTTGAAAGACTGACAACTAATGCTAGGTACACATGATGCAATTATCTGCCAGATTTACATTCATCGATTATTTCTGACATGTCTGATCGGATTTCTGATGGATTTTCCATAGAAGTGAATGGGAAATTGATCAGAAATCAGATTGGACATGTTGGAAATAATCGATCCAACAGAAAATCTGTCAGAAAATTGCACCGTGTGTACCTAGCATTAAGGTAGCCATATCGCTTAGAGAGGGTTTTGTCTCTTGGTCGAATCTGCCCATCATTGCTAGCGATATGGCTACCTTAATGCTAGGTACACATCTGTCAGCTGCCTATACACCACAGACCGATTTCCGATCGATTTCAGCATGAAATCTTGGGAATTGGCCGAGCCCACCTTGTCTACCGCCTCTCCACTGTACATATGTATGTGTGTGTGTAATGTGTAAGGCCTGGTGCACACCAAAACCCGCTAGCAGATCCGCAAAATGCTAGCAGATTTTGAAACGCTTTTTCTTATTTTTCTGTAGCGTTTCAGCTAGCGTTTTGCAGTTTTGTGTAGCAGTTTTGGTGTAGTATATTTCATATATTGTTACAGTAAAGCTGTTACTGAACAGCTTCTGTAACAAAAACGCTGGCAAAACCGCTCTGAACAGGCGTTTTTCAGAGCGGTTTGCGTTTTTTCCTATACTTAACATTGAGGCAGAAACGCATCCGCAATCCAAAAAATGCCTCACCCCGGGAGTATGCGTTTCTGCAAAACGCCTCCCGCTCTGGTGTGCACCACCCCATTGAGATACATTGACCAAGTGGTTTTCTATCCCCAAGCATTTTTAAAAGCGCTCATGAACCGCTCTGGTGTGCACCAGCCCTTTGTCAAGGTGCGTTTAGTGATCATGACACTTGGTTTTGGGCCTTGCAATATCTGATAATGCAAAGGTCCCTGCAAGTGCTGTCGCTTTAAATGTATCAGGAGGCTCTGGACTGGAACACAATTTCAAGAACTGAAGGATTTTCGTGTTAAAACACAAAATTCTGATTTGCTTGTGTTACGTAAATGATCCTACTTATGAAAAATCTATTGTAATTACAAAATTCCCCATAAACGCGAAATTTCATGTAATTTTGTGAAATTTGCAAAATTTCGATTATGACCATAATCTTAATTTCACGAATTACGTGACATTTCGCGTAAACGTAATTAGGTCATTACGCTCATCACTATTCTCCATTCATTTACCCTGCTACAATTACTTTACTAAAACTGCTTTACAACAACCATTCAATTTTGTTTGTATATACAAACTACTTTTAGCCTCCTTCAGCTAGTTCTCTAACTGCACTTCTCTCCACACATGCATTGGGTGCCTTCAGATGACATCAGTCAGTAAAAAAAAGGTGGTTACAACCTTCAGTTAAAACTGCTGGAATAAAGGAAAAAAAAATCGGTTACTCTGCCAGGAGTAAAAATGGTTCGTCCCAGGCATTTTTACTGGACATCGCTGAGGGGATTTTTTTTCTGTTTACAGTTCCTCTTTAAAGAGAAACTCCGACCAAAAATTGAACTTTATCCCAATCAGTAGCGGATACCCCCTTTTACATGAGAAATCTATTCCTTTTCACAAACAGACCATCAGGGGGTGCTGTATGATTGATATTGTGGTGAAACCCCTCCCACAAGTAACCCCTCCCACAAGAAAAGTTCAAACTTTTGTGGGAAATAGCTGTTTACAGCTGTTTCCAACTGCCAAAAAACATGCAGCAGCTACATCATCTGCCAACAGTAAAATGTTCACTGGAGTTCCTCTTTAAACATAACTTAGTAGAATTAACAGGCTTCTGTGCTGGCTGGTCTGGCTTTCTGCTGGGCAGACAGGCCTGCTGCCAGGTTATCTGGAATTTCCCCCATAGCATTGCCTGACATTCCAATGGCCCCTTCCCCATGCTCCCACAGGCCTCCCATTGAGGCACCACAACTCCCAGCATGCCCCCAAAGAAGAACCACAGCTCCCTTCATGCCCCTATAAACAGCATCACAGCACACAGTACCCAGCATGGCACCACAGCATCCAGTATGCCCACATAGAGGCACCACAGCACCCAGCATAACCCCGATTGATGCACCATCGCTCCCAGCATGCCCACCATTGAGGCACCACAGTCGACTCTGCCTGGAGGACATCCCGGCACCCCGGGGCACGTGCCACTGATATGTGGGGCTAGCAACACCCCTGCTCTTCTCGATTAGATCATCAGTGGTGTCTATATGGCTGATATTGTGGGGAAACCCCTCCCACAGTGTGATGTCATGACCATGGTCTCAGTTTGCTGTCAGTAAACCTTGTTGCATTGTGGGAAATAACGGCTTTTTCCAACTGCAAAACAAGCAGTATCTCCTCTGTGTATAGAACTCTCAGTATCGAACACTGCATACAGATCACCTAGCAGAACTATTATTTAGTATTTATATGGTGCCGACATCTTCCACAGCGCTGTACAGAGTATACGGCCTCGTCACTGAACTGTCCCTCAGAGGGGCTCACAATCTAATGCCTATCATAGTCATATGTCTATATACTGTATGTATCCTGTAGTGTATGTATTATCATCTAGGGCCAATTTAGGGGTAGCCCATTAACTTATCTGTATGTTTTTAGAATGTAGGAGGATAGCGGAGTGTCCGGAGGAAACCTACACAGACACGGGGAGAACATACAAACTCTGTGAAGATAGTGCCCTGGCTGGGATTCGAACTGGGGGCCCAGCACTGCAAGGCGAGAGTGCCAACCATTAGATCACCTCTATTGATACATTTCAGAATGTATATCAGAGAGAGGAAAGATTTTACAATGGGGAAACACTGACTAATATATAAATGAATATTGTAAAAAAAAAAAAAAAAAAAAAAAAAATCTTCAGTATGTGCTTTTCACCACAGTTCCTCTTTCAGGTACTTTCCTGAGATCTAAAAGAATAAAAACTGATGAAGAAATGCAAAAAGGTTTTACACAACCTTAACCACTTTAAAATGCGATTTTTCTTTAAAAGACGAACCTCATAGAGCAAAGTTATTAATAGAATGAAAAAACCTAAGGTAGGGATATCTTGCAGGCTTTATCACAGATGGGAGAAAACACGAGATAGGGGAGTTTGCAGGCTTTCCCACAGATGGTAGAAAAGCTGAGATAGTAACATTACTTCATAAAATCTCCAATAGATCACCAAGGGAAAATAAAAAAGACAAACCAACAAAAAGTGAAAGTTGTAATCTCCAGGCCTGGATCTGAAAGCACGACATGTAATGTGTATACGCCCCTAACTGTCAACACAAGGAATTCATCCAGGCGATGACTTAATGGACATCAGAAGATAATATAAATAGTGAGATCTCTGTGGGGACAACTAATATGACAATGTGCAATGAAAAAGATACAGCACTCCTCAAACGATACAGCCGTGATTTTTTCTTAAAAAAAAGTTTTACTGGGGTGTGGCTTGTGCGCAGATGTGAGTGGATGCAACCTCTGCAGCTCCGAGCACCGCTAGCCCGATAGACAATCATCCTGTACTTCACCGGCACCCAAACAGCTCACAGTGATGGTGGATCCCCCCCGGGCAACTCCCGAGACAGTGTTTTTGGCCGCAATGGGTCCTAAGAAAGGAGATAAATCAAAGAAAGGGACAGGTCCTCTGGATAAGTACAGGAGGGCGAGACAAGATGGTGCTGCGGCTAGTGTGGAGGAAGACAATTCCTCCTCAGAACCGCATGTAGCTGCTGCTGATGCTGATCAGATCCTGGAAGCTATCTCCTTGCTCTAGTCTTCCCTTACTTCTAAGTTAATGTGGACATCCAGCTTCTCAGACAGGATCTCGGCAACCTACGGGAACGTGCGTCAGAAACCGAACTGGCGCATCTCTTAGTTGAAAACTATACTTAGCTGAAAATGCTTTCCAGACTCCTCGAGAGGTACATACTATGCAATCTCAACTTAGAGGAGTGATTGCACATCAGGAGGACATGAAGAATCATCTCTGTCGCAATATCAGGTTAGTGGGCCTGCCAGAAAAAGGTTGAGGGAGATGATTCAGTGCGCTTTTTTGGAAAACCAATATGGCCGAGATGTTTTTACTAGCGCATTCTGTTGAGCAGGCCCACCACAACCCCACTAAGCTTAATCCACAGGGCGCACAACCACGTACTTCTATTGAACGCCTTCAACTATAAAGACAGAGGCACTGCCCTGCGCATGACCAGAGAACGGGGAAATATTACACTGGATAACTTTACCATTTCCATATACCCCGATTTTGGTGTGGAGAAAAACTATGTGCTCGTTTCCAGGAGGCCAAACGCAAGCTTTGAGCTCTGAACTTAGGGCTTGTATCCACTAGTGCCGCGCGCGGCAGCACTTCCTGGTCTGTGGGAACGCTGACGAATCCCATAAGGGATTTGCAGCCTCCAGCACGGAAACTGATGGTAATGTCGGCCAAATCGCTAAGGTAAGCGATTTGGCCGGCGGCGCCATTGTTTCCTATGGCAGAGTTTCCCCCGCGTAAATTGCCTGTGGGGCAATTCTGTTGATTTGGCCCGGTTTCCATGCTAGTGGAAACAGGCCCTTAAAGTATGACATGATGTTCTCAGCCAGACAGAGCAGATAACAAGACATTTTTTGGCCTCTTCTGAGGAGGAGATCTCTTGGATTGAGGCCAGACAGCCAGTCAATAGAGCGAACTGAACCTTATTTTTAAATTCTGTGAAGCAAGCTGCTCCCGACTGCTTTCTCCCCCAACCTTGTGTGCAGGGTCGTTTTCAGAAATTTCTGGGCCCCATACAGGGCATACCAACTTTGCAGGAAAAAAAAAACACTTTGAGGGCCTGGACACACTAACACCCTTGTGTCTGCTTTTCATCGTCTGTAACTAGTGCGCATGTGCTGGCCTGTGGCATGCCTCCTTGATCATACTCCCGTGGCCAGGAGTGCTCTGCACATACACACTGTGTTGAGTCTCAATGCTCCCAGAAACAAGAACGTGATGAAGGAGATGCCCCACCACTCCAGTGCATATGCAGTAGTGTGCAGCTTAGCTAAGTTACACATTGTACTGGGCCAAAAGCAAATCGGGGAAGGGGACGGGGAGGATAGCGAGAGACCAAGAAGCCTACAGGGGCTGGAAGAAGCCCCAGGCAAGTAAAACAAAAAGAACACTGTTTCACTGTCACTTGGGTATCCGTTACAAGGAATTCCAAGGTGACACACCTTAAAGGTTTTTCAAGACGAAATAAAAAAATAAATGAAATAAAAAAAAGTTAAGCTTTACTTACTGGGGGAAGCAGTAAGTCTCTATGCGGATGATCTCTTTTTGTATTTATCTGACCCGGGTCCATCCCTTACTAGAGCTCTTGAGGTTTCTTGTGATTTGTATGCTGGCCTTCGAATCAACTGGGATAAATCCCAGATCCTTCAGATAGATATGTTAACCCCCAACTGTGTGCCAGGCCTCATAGCCTCTTAAATGGGTAAGTGTTATCACATAATTGGGCATCCAAGTTTCAAGAAATCCATCAGCGTTTATTGCTCTTAATTGGTCTCCGTTGCTGCAGCATGTCCAGGTTAGATTAAACGCTTGGTCCAAACTTCCATTCAACATCATGGGTAGATTGAAAATTTTTGAAATGATATTCCTCCCCGAATGATTACTACCCAATATACGCTAGTACTATTAGGTGGCACAACTTTCACATTTCTACCATGACATGCGAGATGGAAGGGACCAATACAAGAGTCTTATTTCCCAAACTAACTATGTCTATAAAGACCTCTTTGCGGTTACTCTAAGAGGTGTGAAGAATACCCCTAGTATTGTCACTCTCCCAGTCACACTGAGCCAATTTTTACAGACATGGTATATTGTTCACCGTTTGCTTAACATTACAAGCCCACTGAAGTATACTCTATTATGGGAAAGTCTGGGAATGTCAGAACTCTGTAACCTGTAGTGAGCCTGATCTTGGATTTCTAAGGGATTACTGTTCTTGTATCAGATAACTGAATCAGATTTCATTATACCATTTTAATGACTTGTTGTGGAGTATGGTTTCTCCAGCAATATGTTGTACTTCCCTTATTTGCAAATAACTCACGCTGTTAATCTCAATACCCAAACACTCCCACCAGAGGTGTCGGAGTCTGACGTCCTCAACATTCTTACAGGCCCTTCCTCTAAAAAATGTCTCGTTATTATACTGCTCTATTTTGTTGCCAGGTGTTACCCAGAGAGTGTACCTTAAAAAGTCCACATGGGAACGTGATGTTGGCCCATTGGATGATGGAGAGTGTGAGAGTGTTTTGTTGGCTGCAGTGCAGGTTTATCCGCATCTCAATGATAGGCTGTCTGCTATTTTTACTATGCATAGAACGTACATCACGCCAGTGGCGCTTTCTAAATATAGACAGGGCTATTCTGATCGGTGTTATAAATGCGGAGTGAGGAAAGACATTTTTTCACATGAAGTGGTTATGCCCTGAAGCCAACACTTACTGGACACAAATTATTCGTTTTTTACATGATTGCATGTGGTAGCCTGTTTGGGTAGACTGTAAACTATATTTGTTAAAGGGGTTCTGTGGGGGTGTCCTGGGGATAAAAACTATCACTTACCTGGGGCTTCTATCAGCCCCCCGAAGCAGTAATGTCCCACGCCGTCCTCCTCCGATCCGCCATTCTCTGCCGCCGGCCCCGGTCAATTATTCGTCTGATGACAGACGAATAATGCAGGCTCCCGTACGAGTCATTGGAAGCTTACTGCACAGGTGCAGTACAAAGGTTTCTTGTACTGCGCCTGCACGGTAAGCTTCTGATGACGCGGGCGGAAGCGAGCAGGTGCGCGGCCCAGGCCGCGCAGCCGCAGTTGATAGCATGCCGCGCTAGACCGGAGTCGGCGGTGGAGAACGGCGGATCAGTGGAGGACGGTGTGGGACATTACTGCTTCAGGGGGCTGGTAGAAGCCCCAGGTAAGTGACAGTTTTTATCCCCAGGACACCCCCATAGAACTCCTTTAAACATTCTTCCCGATACTATTTCTAATCAGTCCATTGAGACATTACATTGCTCGTAAGTTGTATGCTAAGTTTTGGATTCAACCATTAGTGCCAGATCTGAAGGACTGGATTAGACTGGTAAATAATACACTCCCTTACCATGAGGCAATATATCAGTCACAAGGTGTTTCTCATAGGTTTGATAAGATATGGGCTGCGTGGAAAAACTCTTCCCATTATGTTGTCCATGTTACTTTTGTATTTGGATTACTGATAGCATTGCATGTTATATTGGGTATATTTTGGCAAAAATGTTTTGCCTTCAAGAGACAAACTTGCTTTGTTTAAGTTGATAAGGTATTTTGCTTTGATGTTTACCCTTTTACTGTGAATCCACTTATTCTGTTAACATGTTACGTTTGTTTTTTGTGTTACTTTGCTGCACTGGGTCTTTTATTTTGCATCTGTATAATTCCTTGTATCTCATTCTATTTACGACTGATGCACAAATTGTGCCTACTTATTTTACAATGTTGTGATAATCTGCTCACTTGTTGTACCTTTAACAAGCTTGACGTGTTAAAGTGACTCTGTAACAAAAATGACAACGTTTTTTCTACCATCCTACAAGTTCCTAAACCTATTCTAATCTGTTCTGGCTCACTGCAGCACTTTGTACTATCACGGTGTCTGTAATAAATCAATGTATCTTTCCCCTGTCAGACTTGTCGGCCTGTGTCTGGAAGGCTGCCAACTCTTCCTGCTGGTCTGTTCCTCTATGCACACTCCAGTGTTTTATTTACATAAGCCAGCAGCTTCTCTGCTATCTTATCAGTGATAGAAGAGAGCTGGATAAAAATCCTCCTCTGTTAGGCTGTGAAAGTAGCTGGCAAACACATACTGAGGAATTACAAACACAGGCACAGGCAGAGCTGTCTGCAGGAAGCCTGTAATGTTCAGTGCATGAGAGAAGCAGGGGACAGAAGGTAAACACATAAATGATCTTTTGAGATTCAAAAGGAAAGCTGTATACAGCCTGCTTGTGTATGGATGTATTTTCTATGTGTGGACATACTGTACATCAATCTACTTCCTGTTTTGGTGGCCATTTTGTTTGTTTATAAACAAACTTTTTAAAACTGTTTTGGACTACTTTTAATGCGGCGAGGAGCGGCGAAATTGTGACAGAGGGTAATAGGAGATGTCCCCTAACACACTGGTATGTTTACTTTTGTGCGATTTTAACAATACAGATTCTCTTTAAGTTTAAAAAAAAAAAATGTGATCTGCAGCTGAAGGGGCATGTTCTGCGCATGAGCACCCCTCGTGATCGCACTCTGAGCTTGCAAAGTTCATAGAGTATCTGAACTGCGCAAGCGCAGAGCACTCCTGGCGATGGGAGCACAATCTCAAGAGGCGTGCCGGCACGTAACCAGAAGTTCCTGACACTGCCCCAGATCGCTATCTTCAAGGGAAGGCAGAGCAGAGGAGCCACGGTGTGGGACCACACAGACTTCTAAGGGCTGGAAGAAGCCCCAGGTGAGTAAAACTTTTTGTAAGAAAAATCCTGGATGTATCGTTTAAGAAGTGCTGTATCTTTTTCATTGCACATTGTCAGATCAATTTTCCCCACAGAGATCTCACTATTTATATTATCTTCTGATGTCCATTCAGTCATCGCCTGGATGGATTCCTTGTGTTGACAGTTAGGGGCGTATACATTACAAGTCATGACTTCAGATCCAGGCCTGGAGATGAAAACTTTCACTTTTTGGTGGTTTGTCTTTTTTATTTTCCCTTAGTGATCTATTGGAGATTTTATGAAGTAATGTTATTATCTCAGCGTTTCTACCATCTGTGAGAAAGCCTGCTGTTGTCCTTCTCTGATACAGACACCAGACAAATCCTATTTCTGAGAGGGCAGCTGTAGACGATACCTACCTTCCATCTACTGCCAGAAATGTGGCATTGGAGAACTCTTTGACCTTGGAAATGATATCCTTTCTATCCTGGTTGTTACATGGAGTGCCCCCATTCATCGATTGTGATGCTGATGTTTGCATGTCTGTTACCTGCCTTGTTGACAAGTTCTGCTGTCTGGCTTCTTGTCCTGCTGCCTGCTTAAAGGACAACTATCAAAGTTACCTAAAATTCTAAATGCCACATATATTTTGAGTAATTACTAGCAAATAGCAATACAAAGGCTTTTATTCATCTTTTCACTTTTTTATGTGAAGAAAATATGACATTTACAGAGAACAGTTCTCACTGTGGGCATTACTATGGAGGACTGGGCCCAGCACATCCAGCATACAGAAACACTCTTCACTGGCTATAATCCTGTGACTGGAATCTCTTCAGAATGATAGTAACAGAAATGTAGCATCAAATAGTGTAAATAACTCATCCGCTGGGCAGCACGGTGGCGTAGTGGTTAGCTCTCTCGCCTTGCAGCGCTGGGTCCCTGGTTCGAATCCCAGCCAGGGCACTATCTGCAAAGAGTTTGTATGTTCTCTCCGTGTCTGCGTGGGTTTCCTCCGGGCACTCCGGTTTCCTCCCACATGCCAAAAACATACAGATAAGTTAATTGGCTCCCTCTAAAAATTGGCCCTAGACTTTAGTACTTACACTACATAATATGGACATATGGCAATGGTAGGGATTAGATTGTGAGCTCCTTTGAGGGACAGTTAGTGACAAGATATATATATATATATATATATATATATATATATATATATATATATATATATATATATATATATATATAATATATATATATATATATATAAATATATATATATATATATATACACATACATACATACATACATACACTGTACAGCGCTGCGTAATATGTCGGCGCTATATAAATACTAAAAATAATAATAATAATCCGCTGCAACTGTGTGCGTTTCTGTGTGTGTGTGTCTCACTCTGCCTCATGCAGTATAAACAGAGTTCACAGCCAGGAATAGTTCATTTTGAATGGGGGTGGGGAAGCATCCAAGTAAGGAAAACAGTACAGGTCCTTCTCTTCATGTCCTTCTCTGTATCTAAAAAAATGCCTCAGCTGTTCTCATATGATCTGTGAGAAAGCAGTGTGTGCAAGCAGGGCAGAACCAAACCTGTAAATCATTTATTTGTGAATAGTGACAGAGAAGTGAAACCTATCTACATGGTATAGCTCTGCCATGAACGGCTCACCCTGCTGCTGCACAAATTCCCGGAGGCGTTGAATACTATTCCCCCTCCGAGTTGTCGCAACTCCGAGAGAAAAGTAATTCAGGGTCTGGCTGAAACCCTGAATTACCTGTGTGCGGGCTGCGGAATATAGCATTGCTGCTACATATGTGTCAGTGAATTAAGATTTCAGTCTCTACCATCTCCAATGTAAAATGAAAGAAAAATCTTAGAAATATACTAAAAGATTCATGAGAAGACGGAATGCTTTATATTATGCATTATGCATTTCCCCAACAATAAATACTGCACAAGGACATCGTAGAAACCTCTGTTCCCACTGCATGGTACTTGATGTAAGAAATCAAAGGATTGCTAGGTCGGCTGAAAGTCATGGATGCCCATATGCAGTCTAACGATTGGTGTCAGCAAATACAGAGTTCTGATTATTTGGCGATCTGCAGTATCACCAAACAATGCAGATACAATATCTGATTATATGGTGATCTGCAGAATCACCAATAATCCAAATATAGCAACACTAAGGAAGTAACGTGACCTTAGTCACACTTTATTGCACTGAGTGTAGTGATTGGTGCAAACAGTAAGTACTGATAGGTTTAGCAGTAGCTCACCAGAGGAGCTGGTGGGTACTAACAGTACGGAGCCTCTCACCAGAGACAAGAGCTCCCTGGTGAGAGTAGAGAGGTCAGACTAATCGATTCGGCAACAGACAAGCAGATAAGGTGAAAAATATAGAAGGCAGAAGCAGAACGATATTCAGGCAGAGTCGGCAACAAGATCAGATGGGCAAAGGTACAGAGTCACAGAGCAGAAGAGTAGTCAGAACGAGCCAGAGTCATACACAAATAATACACAGTAATCAAAGTTATAATTATAGCGATCAAACAATTCCTATCTTGTGTGAAATCCCCGGTTTCCTCCCGGATCAACTATCTCAGGGTCTGAGCGCTAACACAAAGTATTCGCAACAGCAGACAAGGTCTAACTGAATCCTCCGGGCTTAAGAGCCCGAGGAGACCCTGAGACACGCCCCCCCCCCCCTGCACCCGACCAATCAGCGGCAGCGGGCGCATGACGTGACGTCAGCCGACCCGCAGAACAACAATTCATGAGGCTACATCCTATTAAGACACTAAGGCCCATATGCAATTAAGTTTTTCTCCTACGTTTTCTCCTAGGTGACATAGCTTAAACATGGTGAGCTGTCGCCCAACAAGCTGGCGCCTCTAGGCTTGTGCCTAGTGTGCATAGTGCTAAATCCAGCCCCGCTCCGAAAAAAAACTGTCTAATTTGCAAACCTAGATTTTTAACACCTAAAATCTACATATGGGATTTCAAGATAGTCCTAATAAGTATTAACCTCCTGAGCGATAATCCCGAGCTGAGCTCGGGGTATATCGCGCAGGAGGATTTCTCAGGCCCTGGTGGGCCGATTTGCATAATTTTTTTTTGTTACACGCAGCTAGCACTTTGCTAGCTGCGTGTAACTTCCGATCGCCGCCGCTCGCCGCCGATCCGCCGCCGCTCGCCGTGCAGTCCCCCCGCCGCTCGCCGTGCAGTCCCCCCCTCCCCGACCCCTTGCGCAGCCTGGCCAATCAGTGCCAGGCAGCGCTGAGGGGTGGATCTGGACTCCCTCCGACGTCACGACGTCCATGACGTCGGTGACGTCATCCCGCCCCGTCGCCATGGCGACCGGGGAAGCCCAACAGGAAATCCCGTTCTGAACGGGATTTCCTGCTTACTCTGATCGCCGAAGGCGATCGGAGTGGGTGGGGGGATGCCGCTGCGCTGCGGCTATCATGTAGCGAGCCCTGGGCTCGCTACAGGATTTAAAAAATAAAAAATTTACAAAAATAGTGCTGCGCCACCTCCTGGGCGATATAATTGTATCGCCCAGAGGGTTAAGGATACCCTTGTTTATCTCATACTGCGGTATTTCATTTCAGATTTACTAAAAGTACCTTCATAAATAAGCAACATACTGTACTTTCTAAAAAAAAAAAAAGGAACAGGTCAATTAACTTAGCATTTGCTGCAAGGTTGATGAAGGGTCAACAAAACCAATCAAAAAAATATGCCTTTTACTTAAAAAAACAAATATATAAAGTAAATGTCTGCTGAAGGATGAGGGATCATGCGATGAAACTATCAGTTCTGAACCAGGCTTGTGTGGGAAAGTCTCATAAATAAATGGGAACGGTTTTTATTGGAAGGGAATGTGTTCCAGAGAAAGACAGTAGCATGGGAAATTCCTGGAGATCCGAGCAACAATAAGTCATCAGATGATATTGAACAGTCTTAAAAAGTTTAATTCTGGGTTATTTTACTGATAAGGGCAGCACGGTGCTGTAGTGGTTACCACTCTCTCCTTGCAGCGCTGGCTTCCCAGTTCAAATCCCAGCCAGGGAGCTATCTGCATGGAGTTTGCATGTTCTCCCCGTGTCTGCATGGGTTTCCCCAGGCACTCAGGTTTCCTCCCGCATCCAAAAAACATACAGATAAGTTAATTGGCTACCCTCTAAAATGGCTCTAGACTACAATACACACACTACATGATACATACATAGACATAGGACTATGCTAAGATTCGCTTGTGAGCCCCTCTGAGGGACAGTTAAAGGACACCCGAAGCAAAAATAAACTAATGAAATAAACAATTGTATCTATCTTCCCTCTCCTAAAAATGACTTTTTAAGATATCCCACAGTTTTATTTTATGTTTAACTCTACTTTTTAAGTTTTAACTGTTTTATTGTTTTTGCTCAATGACACATTTATTCAAGTATGCCAGAGCTAAAATCTAAGAACTATTGACCCTTTTTATCTCTTCCCTGCTCTCAGAAGCCATTTTCTGCTAGAAAAGTGTTTTATAGTTGGAATTACTTATCAGTGAGGGTCACACTGTAGTCACTTCCTGTCTGAATCAGGACTGAGTCAGCCACTTACATACCTGATATTTAATTCTTTCAGGCAGAGAAAGAAAAAAAAGGAACACAGCATAGGTATTTGTGTGCTAGGCACTGTACATACACATGTCTATCTCATCATGTCACTTCAGGTATCCTTTAAAGGAGTTATCCGCGCACAATAAAGAAAATAAATGCTACTTACCGGGGGCTTCCTCCAGCCTCAAGCTCCCAGGATCTCCCTCGCCGCAGCTCTGTCCGCAGCCATTTGCCAGATCTCAGACCCGGTCCCCGGCGATGACGTACTGTACTGCGCCTGCACGAGCGGCGCTGTCAATCTCCGCCACGTGGGCCGGAGCAGACTGCGCAGATCCAGCAAACGGCTGCGGGCAGAGCTGCGGCGAGGGAGGTCCTGGGAGCTTGGGGCTGGAGGAAGCCCCCGGTAAGTAGCATTTACTTTCTTTATTGTGCCCGGATAACTCCTTTAAGTGACAAGACAATATACTCTGTACTGTAAGAACAAAAAAATCAGGAGCACTGATATAGGCCAAAAAATAGGTATAATGTGTGCCTCGGTCTCACCCTTGTGCCACGGGGTCACAACAGCAAATGCCCCTGTAGTTATATTTATGTTGGAATGACAACCCAGAGTTTAAAAAGCCGCATTTCTGCCCATAAAACTGCTATAAGAAATTCCACTGCTGGGCAGGCAGTTGCTGAGCACTTTGCGGCATGCAATCACAATGTGGCTCAGCTCAGAGTCATGGTATTTGATGGGGTGCCCAGAAATTGGAAACGGGGTGATCGTGTCAAGGAACTTCTCCGGCGAGAAGCAGGGTGGATCAGGAGGCTTGACGCCACGGGGAGTGAAGGTTTGAACAGGGAAATTGATTTTTGCTTCTGTATTTGATTAAATTATTTGATAGCTTTCTCTGTGCAATATACTTATAGGAGGTGTGTGCTCTTCTATTTTATTCTGTATTTTATATATATTCTACGTCTTCTCTTTCAGACAGCAGCATGCAATCCCCTCTGATGGTGAAGGCTCTTTAAACGGCGAGCGGTGGGTGTGAGTATATATGGGCATTTGCTGTGTGTGTTTATTTATTTAACTATGGCGACACTTTGTCACATTCTCCCACCGCTCGTATGCCGGACCAGCTCTGCTTTTGATTGGTCGGCGCTTCACTGCTGTGATTAGCCGGCTACAGTCATGTGACTGTGATGTCACTTCCATTTGTTACGGAGGAGACATCAGCGCTTAAAAGTGATGTAGTGCAATTATTTTTCATCGCAGAGCAGCATTTTTTTCCCTCCAATCATCGTTGAGTGACCATTTAAATTTATATGACTGGATTGGTCGTTTTATGCACTTAAAGTTCTCTATCAGGTCCTCTGCTGCTGGCCTGTTGTGACTGGGTATTGAGTTCTTGTGGGTGTGGTTCACTTGTATATATATATGGATACTGGGTGCACTTGTCTATGTAATGCTTTTTGTGCAACTTGACAAAGGCCACATATGGCCGAAACAGCAGTCTGTCGTTGCTTTTATGGCATGAGCTAATAAAGTATTAGAGCTATAATACCTCGCTGTGGTGCCGGACCTTTGTGGAATATACTCTGTACAGTGAGACATGACGGTGCTATATAAATAATAAATAATAATATTATTATGAAGGACAGATTTCACATTTAGGCGGGTTTTACAGTGGGACGTTACAGGCGCACGTTAGAGCCTGTAACGCACCCCCACCGCACAGCAATGCTAAATCAATGGGCTGTTCACAGTGCCCACGTTGCGTTACACAGTAACGCTTCACGTCAAGATCAACGTACTGCATGCAGTACTTTACACGCGGCTTAGCCACGTTAGACTGTTTGCACATGCTCAGTACGGGTGTTTTTATTTTAGGGGCGGAGAGGAGGCGGGGAGAGGCCGCTACGTAGCCAGGCACATGGCTACTTATTATTCACTGCACTTGCAGTGTTTACTTCCTGGAGCGGCCTCTGATTGACGGTGGGACCACGTGATGCGGAGAGCTCCGCTCACATGGTCTCCGCAGCGCCTCCGACAGAGCAGGTGCACCAAGAGCTGCTTGGTAGCGTCCTGCTCCAACACCACCAGGCGTTGCGTTAGGGGCACGTTATGTGCCCTATAACGTCCCCTAAATGCAACGTCCTGGTGTGTATGTAGCCTTAGCCCTTAGATAAGGCCTATTCTAAGCACTGACAAATTGGAACTTGTGGATGAGGACTCAGAATTGTAAATACAATGTATTGCTGAAACCATGACCAGCAGAAACATTACTCCCTAATCTATGGCTAACACCATTCCTTCCCTTTGCCCAAAAAACTTTGGAAACCATAGAACCTTTCCAGTCCTTGGGCCCATCCCATCATTCCTGCACAATTCAAGCTGAAATCTATTGCAAATCTCTGGACAGTGTGTGGGCAGGCAATAGGGAGTGATCTATCTAATGGTCAATCAGGCCATACATCATGTGATGGTGTGGCCAACTTCACACCACCACTACTTTGATATGAAACACATTTTTTTTATATACCAACTGGAGATCCTTAGAGATCCCTGGAGATGTAGTAAAACAGGCCCGGGCATTTTTTTTTTATAAATTCAGGATGGCCTGGGAATAGAAAAGAAAAAAAAACATGCCATAGTGGCCACCAGACCAGGAAACTACACCTTCCCAGCAAATATCATGCTTTTCATCAAAAACTGCAAAATAAATAAAATATAAAAACAGTGCAGACTACAGTACACGAAAAACAACAAAATATGTCTATTATAATTTATTTCACATTGACTCAGACCTCCACTGTGTTCTGACAGACTCCATTTAGAGTGCAATAAATACTATGTAAGTTTTAAACCATTAAAAAAAAACACTCCCCAAAACAACAAAAAGTAAAATTGAAGCATTAGTGCCTGTCACCGAGTTTCAGCAGAGTGCCAGAATCTGTGTGCATGTTCCAAGAAAGCATTAGAACTTCCCTGAATAGCTCTGGAGCTGAGATGACTTCACACATCGTTGGGTGAGACCAGTAGGGAAAATATGGGATTGGCAGAAGGCTGAAATCCACATAAACTACTAAAATCACAGCTGAAATATAGTATACGGTATGTGTTGTACTTCACATTTCAAAAGACTGGTCTCGTTACTTTTGAAGGCATATTTACACTTCAGTGAAGCTAATAACATAGCTGCTGGTTTCAAGAACAATTATCAGATTGACTAGTAATTAAATAGTTACTGAGCAAATAAAAGCAAGAATTTAAAATCAGGATGATAAGATTTATTAGCCAACTTAAAAGAATAAACATAAGCAAGCTTTCGGCTTACAATCCTGTATGCTTGCAAGCTGATGGTACAGACAGCTAAATACATGCAACATCAAAAGGGGATACATAGATTTTTTTTCAAGCATAAATACATGTCATTAAGATGCCTTAAAGAGAAACTCCGACCAAGAATTGAACTTTATCCCAATCAGTAGCTGATACCCACTTTTACATGAAAAATATAATGATTTTCACAAACAGACCATCAGGGGGCGCTGTATGACTGATTTTGTGCTGAAACCCCTCCCACAAGAGGCTCTGGTACCGTACGGTACTCTGGGCAAACTGCCACAATGTAACAATGACACACACAGGAAATGGCTGTTTATAGCTGTCTGTTAAAGCCCGAACAGCTACATAATCTGCCCACAGTAACAATGTCACCATGTAATACATGTCAGAATGTGAATCTGGGAGAGGAAAGATTTTACAATGAGCAAACTCTGACTAAATCATGTATACATAATTATTGTAAAAATTAAGCACCTTTTTATATTAAATTATTTTCACTGGAGTTCCTCTTTAAGTGAAACAGAACATCTAAATGGGGTGAGAGATTGTTATCCGAGATAAGACTCTTGTTTACACAAAGTTCACAGACTTGGGAGTATAGGTGCGTACACACGTGTTAGTATAGCTGAGAGTTGCGTCGGGGAGCAACGTGTGTGGCGGCGGCCGGCAGGAGATCTTCAATCAAGTTGTTACAGAAGAAGATCGCAAGATAGAGGATATTGGCGTGGGACAGTGGGTACAGGTAAGTATTTCTGGTTAATTAAGATTAATAAAATACTTTTTCACTGTGTTTTTATTTCAGTTTAACCTATTGTGTAGATGGGTAAGGAGTACTTTGTACCCCTATACTAATTTATCCTAGGAGGAGGGCGGGCATCTGGGCTCCCCTTCTTGAAGGGGACTCCCAGATGCCACCATGAACCCCCCCCCCCCAGGGAGTTGTCGCCCTTACCTCCTCCTGGGGCACCGGAGGTGGGGAAGAGCCCCTTGTCCATGGATTGGACAAGGGCTCGGGGGGGGGAAAAGGGGAAGGCTTGGCCGCCCCTCTCCCCAGGAGCCCCCCATACCATGGACCATGCGGGCTGGTAGAGCTCAGGGTGCAAAGCTCTGGCTATCCCAGCCTGCACGGGAGACAAGGGGCTCGGGAGGGGGGACCCCATGCAATTTTGTTTACATTTCCCACAATCAGCACACATTTTTTAAAAAATGTTTCTTTAGATATTGTTTCCCACTATCTTTTTTAACATATACTGCAAATTTAGTGTTGCTAGGATGTAAGTTTGCTATTAACTGCTAAAGTTTGTGGGAATGGTTTTCCTAAGAACTGTCATTACTGCATTTAAGAACTACTGCGCCTGCGCAGTCCGCTCCAGGCCCACGTGTCGGTGATTGAACGAGCCGCTCGCGCAGGCGCAGTACAGGCCAACCTAGAGGTTGCCCTGACATCATCCCAGGGGACCAGCACGGAGCTGCGGCGAACGGCTTCGGGGAGAGCTGCGGCGAGGGACATGCTGGGAGCTTGGGGCTGGAGGAAGCCCCCGGTTAAGTAGCACTTATTTTATTAGAATTTCCCTGATGACTTCTTTAACACTCCCTGCAAATTTGGCGTTTCTGGCATTTAATGGGACTTTGCTATTAACCGCTAAAGTCGGCGGACGTTTACTTTTCCCACGGTCAGAAGGAGAACTTTAAAATCTATTTTCTTGCCCTTCCGAAAAGATGGTTCCAAGAATGGAAAAGTATTTTTCAAAATAGGTTATGGGCAAATAAAAAGCATAGGATAGCTTATGATTATTTGATGAGAGGAAAAAAGCTGGGGGGATTGGGGGCCCCAGATGTATTGGGCTATTATAAATGCATCCATATTACAAGAATAGTAGACTGGTGCTGTCCAACTGCCCGCGATAGAATTTGGTTAAAGGTAGAGCAGGAAGAGGTGCGCCTAGAAACAGTAAATACATGGATCCTAGATAATATAAGAGCATTATTGGATAAAACCTCACACCCTTTTATGAAACCAACTGTTAGAACATTGTATGAAATGTTAAAAAGATGGACTTTAGACTTTCCCAATTAGTCACACTTAGACAAAATAAGGATTTCCTGCCTGCTCTGGATAAGGATTGGTTTAGAGTCAATAATGTCAGCCCTGACATTAGACTTTTAGATATCCAAGGCAACATGGATTTAAATATTCCCTATAGTTGCGCTCAATCCCTTGATCCTCACATCCAGATTACAGGGACCAAAATATTGCACCTTAATGAACAGAGGATATATATAGTGTAATATGCTTTGCCAAAAAAGGATTAGCACCCTTTTAGTGACAGTCACACTCTGGGAGCAGTGTATATGTATAGACCAGGGTTAGATGCCCGACACCACCTATATCAAGCACTCCCCCCCCCCCCTAGTTATCCCTGCTCACCAGCAGCAAGAACACAGCAGGTATCACATCCAGTTTACCGCACTGTTAAATGCTCAATGTTGCAGTCACCAAGGTATATATGCTTTGAACATAATCTAGGGCTCAAACAAAGAGGATCATGTGTAAAACCGTATATTTAATAAAATTATTAAAAGCAGTAATGCCCGTACATGAGAAAACAAGTAAACAGCTTAAATATCACCATCTCTGGATCAGGAAGATAGCAGCGTCCCGCATCCCCTCTCCGTACGCTCCTCTTGGTGTGTCGGCCTTGGCTCCGCCCTACCGGTTTCGTCATACAATGACTCATCAGGGGCTAAAGGTCATATCCCACACCAAGCTTATAAGGCCCAGCCGTCGTCCTATCCACGCCCCGCATCAGCGAGCGCAATGGTTTACAGCGGCGTCTTCACTCCGTCATTTCAGGGCCTGAAGCTTGGTGTGGGATATGACCTTTAGCCCCTGATGAGTCATTGTATGACGAAACCGGTAGGGCGGAGCCAAGGCCGACACACCAAGAGGAGCGTACGGAGAGGGGATGCGGGACGCTGCTATCTTCCTGATCCAGAGATGGTGATATTTAAGCTGTTTACTTGTTTTCTCATGTACGGGCATTACTGCTTTTAATAATTTTATTAAATATACGGTTTTACACATGATCCTCTTTGTTTGAGCCCTAGATTATGTTCAAAGCATATATACCTTGGTGACTGCAACATTGAGCATTTAACAGTGCGGTAAACTGGATGTGATACCTGCTGTGTTCTTGCTGCTGGTGAGCAGGGATAACTAGGGGGGGGGGGAGTGCTTGATATAGGTGGTGTCGGGCATCTAACCCTGGTCTATACATATACACTGCTCCCAGAGTGTGACTGTCACTAAAAGGGTGCTAATCCTTTTTTGTCAAAGCATATTACACTATATATATCCTCTGTTCATTAAGGTGCAATATTTTGGTCCCTGGAATCTGGATGTGAGGATCAAGGGATTGAGCGCAACTATAGGGAATATTGAAGTATATAGACGTGGTTGTCTAAATAGTGCGCACCACCTGAAACTTGAATTATTGGATTGTGCAACAGTTTTCTTTGGCCGAAAGGATTGTGAAGCGCAGCCTAAGGGTACTGGTATTGATTTTAACATGGATTTAAAAATAACTGGGGTATTGGGCACCAATTGGGAGGCAAAACCTTGGGCTACATTGCAAATAAGCAATTTTATTAAAAAGCTAGAAAAAAAAGGGTATTAGTAATCAGCTAAACATAATTGAACAATGGATCGCCATGTGTGAGAAACCCAAAAAGCTTCTATCTAAATGCTATAAGTATATGCAGGATAACACCAGCAATAGATTTTCCAAATGGCGAGAAAAATGGGAGGAAGATCGGAGAGTCCCTTTAGATGAGCATAGGTGGAATCAGGTGACTCATTATCTGGAAATACCCTTTTAGAAAACTACAATGGACTCAATACAAAACCGTGGCCAGATAGTATTTTACACCAGCTAAGATGGCAAGGTTTTCAGGGAATCAAAAGAATCAATGTTGGCGGTGTGATCGGGGGGTGCCGATGAGATACATATGTGGTGGAGCTGCCCGAGGGTAAGAGGACTATGGAAGGAATTAGAGGTCTTTTCGGGTAAGCATTTGGAAAAATGTATCCAGATTGACCAAATGGAGGCAATTCTTGGCATTGTTGACTCTGAAAGTAATACGCTAGTAAAAGAACTGAGAGAAATTGGTTCATTAGTTGCCGGTAATATCATAGCACAGAAATGGAAAAGTAAAGACCCCATTAAAATATCGGAGTGGCTAGCAGGTATGTTTGATTTTTCGGAAGAGGCGGCTATGGCAGACAGAGAAATATACCATGTAAAAATGCTTGATGAGAACTGGTTGGGGAAACTTAAAAAGGGCTGGATGGAACTAGTGGTAGGGGCAGATTGTTAGAAATATAAGATATGATGTTGAAAGGGATGTGGGAATTCATGATGGGTGGCAGGGGGGCATATTCATGTGTTACGGTCAGTATGGTGGAGTTCGCTTAGATGGGACTAGCACCCACACAGAATATAAGTAATATTGGCTGACGAGGAGTTTTGTGAATAGTGTGAATGTTTGGTTTATAGAGGGGAATGGCCAGGTTAGTATGTTTGTATGCGGGTATACGAGTTTGTATTTATGGGTGCATGAAGGTATAGATGGGTTTGTATGTGTAGTAGGATGTATGGGTGGGCGCATGTGTCGGTCTGAACATGTGGGATGGGTTGTATAAGAATATCTGTTAAAATCGGCGGCCGTTTGCCTGCCATCTTTGCAAAAGTTTGTGTCCACGGCTTGCAAACCCAAAATCTGAGGTTCAAGCCACCTCTACTGGCTGCACGTGATACGGAAGACAAGTGGGAACGAAGCCTAAGGGCCTGTTCACACTATATGCGTTCCTAGCCGTTTTCAGGGAACGCGTACTGGAACAAAAAACGCATAGAAACGGCTTCTAATGCTTTTGAATGGGCTAGTTCACATGTATGCGTTTGAGACGCATACGTTTCTCATCCGCATTGCTGCACGCAGTTCTGTGCGATACGCATAGAAACGGACGCAATGAAAGTCTATGGACGCATATCAAAAACGCGTACTATTGCGTTTTTAGCGTCCGTTTTCCTCTGCGGTTCCCATAATTCTTTTTTTTCCCCTGGGTCACGTGTTTGTGCAAAACGCAATAGAAAACGCATTCAAACGCAAGAAAAACGCATGCGTTTTTCAACTTGCGTTTCTTTGAATTTATACGCGTTCTACAAACGCAGCAAGTATGAACAGGCCCTAAGGGCAGATCGATAATGAGACAGATTTCTCTCTGATCGAATCCAATCAGAAAGAGATCTGTTGCCTGCCCATACACCGCAGACCAATTTCTGATAGAATGCAGCATGAAATCTATCAGGAATCAGCCTAACGATGCCGCCTCCGCTACTTTCCTGGCCGCCCCTTAAATGTTAAAGGTCCCCCTTTGCACAAGTTATGTAAATTCTCACCAGTCTACTGGCACGACTCCAGGCCTCCAACGCAGTCACCGCTGTTGCCATGAGTGCCTGTACCACATGATGCTGATTTGACGTCACTCAAGCACCTGGTGCCACGTGATACTGGCACCCGTGGTAATGGGGGTGACTGCAGAGAAGGCGGGAAGTTGCACCAGTGGACAGGGGAGAATTTAGCGAGTATGGGCTTTGGGGGGATGTTTATCACTTGGTAGCGGCCGAGGGGCAGTCGTGTACAGCAGTCATCGCATGCTGTTTCTGCTGCACACCCAATCGAGCACAAGCGACTAAGATTTCCTGGCATGTCCAATCTATGCTTTTGACCGATTTTGGCCGGAAATTGATCAAAACATGGACCGGCGGATATGTTGCAGCACTGATTTTCATCCAGTTCAATAGAATTATCAAAACGGATGGTCGCTCAGGCCACAAAATCAGTAGATGTATGGCCATCTTAATGTGTTTTCACTTTTCTACGTTTTAGTGACAGCATGCTGTATGCCAGTCACGCTTGGCATTGCATATGTTAATCTAATGGTGGCCATACATGGTACAATAAAAATGTTTGATTATCCCGTTTATTCGATCTAAATGATTGAATCGAATGAAAGTTGAAAATATGTTTTTTTTCGATTAAGAAATTCAAACGATTATCCCGTTTTTTCAAGAAAAATCAGATAGGACATGCTGGAAAAATCTTTATATTCGATCTAATGGAATAATCAAACTAAATTATCTAATCGAAAAAAATGAAACAGCTGCTCAGCTAGAGTAACCCAGCTCATAAAATTCAAGATGTGGTGTTCTTGTGCTGTAACTCAAAAGGGAGTGATGCAGCTGAGGGCAGAACATTTTCAATGACACACGTTTTGGCTCTTGGGCGCTCCATAGTGTGAGCTTGTGGGGTGTACCGCACTTTTACTGCTTGAGATTATATTGCACTTAAAGAAGTACTGTAGGGGGCTAGGGGAAAAAAAAAAGTTGTACTTACCTGGGGCTTCTACTGGTCCCCCGCAGATGTCCGGTGCCTGCGCAGCCACTCACAGATGTTCCGGTCCCCGCCTCGAGGTTCACATAGGGAATTTCTGACTTTAACTACTTACAACCACCTCACGCCAATGGGTGAGACCGCGGCGGCAGCCCTAGGACCACCTAACGCCAATTGGCGTCAAGTCCTGGGGCTGCAGTTTCCCAGGGAATGGTCGCGTGCATGTGCAATCATTCCCTGCCACTTTAGCCTGCTAGCCACCAATCACGGCTAGCAGGCTGCTTGTAAATGGAAGGCGAAAGAAATCCCCTTTGTTTACATGTGTACAGCGCTGCAGTCACCGGCAGCGCTGTACAAGATCAGCGATGCCCAGCCTCTGATTGAGCGGGGATCGCCGTCCTCTCACAGGCTGATGCCTATGAGAGGCGAAGAGCAGGACGGATCGCCGTCCTGCTCAATTCTTTAGGCAGAGGGGAGGAGGGAAGGAGAGGGATGGCGGCAGCGGCAATGAGAGCCTCTAAGAGGCTGAAGAAGAATAAATTTAAAAAAAGTGACCTCTGCGATTGGACCCCTCCGGCAGCATGTCCCCTTAGGGACAAAAATAGGAGGGGTGTCCGCTCGCCATATTCCTTAGCTGGGCTGTGCAGGAGGCTGAAAAGCCTGCACAGCCCAGTACAGAAAAAAAAGTGCCT
Source organism: Hyperolius riggenbachi (assembly GCF_040937935.1). NCBI lineage: Eukaryota > Metazoa > Chordata > Amphibia > Anura > Hyperoliidae > Hyperolius > Hyperolius riggenbachi. Next base: position 483,254,016 of record NC_090648.1, on the reverse strand, counting down.
GGTCTTTAGGGGGGTTTAACACTACAGTCATCAAGTGGTTAAAGTCGGAAAACCACTGCGCCTGAGCAGCCGCGCCATCGCTCCCACTGACGTCACCAGCAGTATATTGCGCAGGCCCACTATGGTCTGTGCCTGCACAGTATGCTCGTGGTTACGTTAGCGGCAGCGAGAACATGGCTGCGCAGGTGCAGTGGTTTTCCGACTTTAAAATTCCAGAAGTGAACCAGTGGCAGGGACAGGAGCATCGGTGAGTGGCTGCGCGGGCACAGGATGTCTGCAGGGGACCATTAGAAGCTCCAGGTAAGTTCAGCTCTTTTTCCCCCGACCCCCTTAGGCTGCATTTCCACTTGTGCGGTGCAAATCGCCACGGAAAAAATTTGCATGCGGATGCGAATTTCGCATGCGGATGTATGCGAATTTGTATGCGAATTTGCATGCGAATTCGCATGGATGACGATGTATGCAAATTTAACCATGGCAGTTCTGGTGTGCTTTTCCATTGTTTCTATGCGAATTCGCATGAAAATTTGCATGAAAATTTGCATACCTAAACCTCATGCGAATTGCGAATTCTGATTGCTTTGCCATGCGAATTTTTTCTGCACAGAAAAACGCAAAGGAATCCTAACAAGTGGAAACAGTCCCATTCACTTGTATTGCTATGCGAATTTGCATGCGAAAAACGCATGCGAATTCGCGATAGTGGAAATGGGCCCTCACAGAGGTCCTTTAAGACTTTTCCACTTCACAATAAGCCACCCTCATTCCTGCAACTTCTGCCCACTTTTTTTGTATTTGCGATTTTTTTAGTTCCATGTTTTCCTTTGTGCTAATTTTTATGCAAATTTTCAGAATGCTAATTTTTCATGCATACTACTGAAGTTAGTTTCCATGTTAAAAAAAAAAAAAAAAAAGCATATATGCCGGCCATATTCATGCAGAAGCAAGATGGATGCGCTCGTGAATGAAGTGGAGCGTGGCCCAGACCTTCGAGCCCTTGATAGATTTCTTTGGAGGAGTCGGCAAGTGGCAACAGAAGTCTGGAGGATGTAATGGGAAGTCTGTACAGGATCCAGAGGCTTCCCTCTTCTCAGGTTTGCCTCAGGTACACTTTAAAGGAAACCTGAGGTGGGGACATAAAAAAAAAAAGTATACATACCTGGGGCTTCCTGCAACCCCTTTCAGGCTGATCACTTCCTTTTTCAGCTATCTCTCTGGGTCGCTCCAATCTCCTGCTGGATGGCCTGGTACATCATTGAAGTTGCCCGTAGCTGAGCATGTGCAGCACGGCCACATCACACTCCTGTGGCCAGCAGTGCTCCGCGCCTACACGGTACAACTATGCAAGAGCTTGACGGGGGAGCGTGTGCAGCCAGACTGCGCATGTGCCAACTGGCGGATTTACTAGGCCGCCTAGCGGAGGACTGAGGCAGCCGAGAGGGACGGCAAGGGATCGATCGGCCAGTAGGGGGCTGAAGAAGCCCCATTCATGTATACTGTCAGGAACCGGCCCACGGCACGCCTGCGTATACGGTTCCCGACTGCGGGTTTGACGATACTGTTAGCCACTCAGCTGTTGAGCTGCTCGCACTGGCGTTTTCGTACGTTGGGTCAGCTGCGCGCTTTAGGCCAACGTATGACAAACGCCCCACACACAATGCAATTACAATCTTATACGGTAGTGTCGCTCAATCTCTCACACTTCAATCTCTTCTAGGCTATGAGTGTTAGTTTAGTACAGCAGAAGTCAAGCTTATTAAATAATAATTTAATATTCCAGGGAAAAAAGTGGAACAATGCAGAACAGAATATATACAAAATATTACAAAAAAACTAAATAAAAAAGTTACAAAATTAAGAGTTTACAAAGATAAAAGTTACAAAAATACACACAAGACAAGTTGCCAAAAATAAAAATGGAATAAACTAAAGTGAACTTTTACCATCGCAAATGTCCAACCTTGGAGAGACGCGTATTTACAGATTTCCTCGGGATCATCTCTAGCAATGAGCTACTCGAGAGAGAAGATACCTGTGACTGTTCTGGACCAGCTTAAATAGTCTAAAGTGTCCCCTGGGGCATTTAATGCCCAGCCCCCAGGAACTAATGTCATTTCCCCGTTTGTGACATCACCGAACGCTTGTCATAATTTTCCTGTGATATGCGAACTTCAAAGGGTTCCTGTTTCAGCTTTTTGAAGGTTGCAGATTTTACAGGTAAGATTGTATCCTGAGAACAGCAAGTACCCTGTTTACACTTACAGAAGCAATTCCATTTCCAGAATCTAACATCCACATGTGAAAAGTGTACTTTAGTACATACATGAAAAGACTTCCTTAGTCCAAGTTACAGGTGACAACCCCATTGTTGACAGTATTTCCTAGCTGATCAAAGATAAGGATATAGTTTGCACCTCCACCATTAAATTTAATTTCCTCACAACGAAATAGTGTTTAACACACAGGAGGCTCTTCCTGGCTAGTCTAGAGTTCTTGACAATGCTTTAACAGCCTTCATCAACAGAAAGGGTAAATGTTTCAGTTGTCAATGACTTCCAAGCTTCCACTCCAGAGAAGGTAGAACAAAACCCTTCACTTCTGCCATTGTCTAATAAACCAATGTCTTTGCTGGAGGCTAACACCCCAGCTCTATTCACTGAATTCCCTTTAGATGCAAATGTAGTACAGCCAGATGACCATCGCTTCAAAGCAGAATACACATGTGAGATATAGCAGACAGAAAAATGACAGAAATATGTTCCTGTATTCCCTAATATCATCAGCACCTCAATATATCACCACATATACATTTTTTTTAATGTCCCCATCTCAGGTACTCTTTAATAAATCTACACAGCCCTGGATCTGCAGTATCACGTAGGCCAATCCACTGTCAACCACTTTTACAACCGTTACGATATGACCCAGATGAGAATTGTAAACTACTGCCACATAGTAGAAGACAAACTTTAATAATTCCATGCCCTATTTGCAGCATCCCTTATATTCCAAAACGATCTCTAACTGTAAAATAGATCATAAATCCTGACCATAGCATTTTACATCGGCCCTTACCCTGTAGATGTATCTGTCTGTAAGTTAGCTCCATGCAGCGGCTATTCAGAGCCGCTGCTCTTGTTAAAATTTAATGACAAGGTTTATTGCTTTTCTGTTCAAAGCGCCTTCTCAAGAGGAGGAGTTAGAAGTAAGTTTTAAAAGCAGCTGCTGTTTCACCCGGAATGCTGCAGAGGAGAGTCCAGGTTTTAGTTTTCCCCATGTACTATCGCTAATAAATCAAGTTTATTACTGCCACACATGCATCCGAAACCACGGATATGGTTTGTGGGTCTACAAGTAAAGTGCCTGTAAATAGCCAAGAAAAAGCACATGCTACCTCTACCGAGTAACAAATACAACAAACATATCAAGCTAGAAAAAACAAGCAGATGCGTCTTCAGTAAATGTACATCAAGAAGAATCCTTAAAGTGGTCTGCAAGTCAGCATTTCTACTTTGCTCTAAAAGATTCCTCACAGCTTGAAAGCTACTATCCCAGAATTGTTTTTAGCAGAACATCGCTGAAATGGTTAAACAAAGCACTTTGCCCTGCTATTCAGCTTCAAATCCGCATCCAAACGGGAGATAACAGTATCTTTGTTTGCATTGCAATGTTGACACGTGTGTAAGCACAGAGTAACAAGGGAAAAGGAGCTCTCTGTGCTTCAAGCACACAAACAGCTCAGAACAGCTAATTAGAAGATGCTCATACAGTATATAATAATAGCAGTAGGGTATTGTACCGTGTTAGCCATCAGTAAAAGCAAGAAGTTTTAAATCAGGATGATACCATTTATTGGCTAACTACAAATGAATAAGAATAAACAAGCTTTCGGCCTTGCAGCCTTCGTCAGGTTTATATCCTGTTAGTTTGCAAGCTGGTGGTACAGACAGCTTATATACATGCAACATCAAAAGGAAAAACAGATATTTTTTTCAAGCATAAATACATCATTAAGATGCCTTAATACAAACAGACCATCTAAATGGGGTAAGATAAGGATCCTTGTTTACTTTATTGCTCACAGACCTGGTATTAGGATTGACCCAGAGGTATCGTAAATTCTTAGTTCACAAGTTCAGCTAGGGTGGCTGAGACAGTTCATATATCATCAATCTCATACCAATATAGAAAGTTGTTGTCCTTATTCAGACCCTTCTGCACAGCTTTGAAACAATTTATAAATTTTGTTTCTGCTATTAATCGGTCATTTGACGTTTTGAAGCCGCCCTTCAGGGCAGTGACACGAAGATCATCCATGCTGTGTCCGTTGGACCGAAAGTGTGTAGCAACTGGGAGTCCAGATTTGGTATCATTAATAGTGTGCCTGTGTCCATTCATTCGTTTGCGCAGAGTTGGTCCAGTTTCTCCCACGTACATAACATTGGGGCATTTAGCACACATGATCAGATATACCAGATTGGTGGACCCACAAGAAAATTTACCTTGTATTCTGTACTCCTGTTGTGAACCTGGTATCGTTACCCTGTCAGTGGAGTAAATGTGTCTGCAGGTCCCACATATTTTTTGTCGGCAGGGTGATGTTCCGTTTTGTTGAGGCCTATTCAAAGAGCTCCTGACAATCATCTGTTTTAGATTGTGTGGTTGCCGATATGACAAGAGTGGAGGTTTAGGGAATATCGTTCTCAGTCTGTGATCCTTGTGTAAAATGGGATGAAGTTCCTTAGCAATCCTCCTTAAGATTTCCAGGTGTGGGTTGTAGGTGACAACCAAAGGGACACGTTCCTCTTTCTGGTTTTGCTTATATTTCAGGAGTTCAGTCCTGGGGATGATGCTGGCTTTCCTGATTTGGGCCTCAGCCATGGGAGGACTGTAACCTTGTTTAATGAAAGTGTTCTTAAGGTGATCCAGGTGCTTGTCTCTGTCCATCCTGTCAGAACAAATCCGGTTGTACCTTATAGCTTGGCTGTAAATTATAGAGTTCTTAATATGCTTGGGATGAAAACTGTCATATCTTAGGTATGTGGGACGGTCTGTAGGTTTGCGATACACAGAGGTTTGTATGTTGTTACCCCTGATGTATATGGTGGTGTCCAGAAAGTTAATCTCTGTGTGAGAGTAGGTAAGTTTCAATTTGATTGTAGGATGGAAGGCATTGAAGTTCCTGTGGAACTGGAGAAGATCATCCTCACTTGCGGACCAGATGATTAAAATATCATCAATGAAGCGGAAGTAGGCCAAGGGTTTTATGCCACATGCATTGAGGTATTCCTCTTCGATTTTGGCCATGAATAGATTTGCATACTGTGGAGCGAATCGCGAACCCATTGCCACGCCCATCTGCTGTAAATAGAGGTCCTGTCCAAAAGTGAAATAATTATGAGTGAGAATGAATTTGATCAGTCCAGTAATAGGCTTTACAGGTATGCCCTGACCCTGAAAATATTTACGGCAGGCCGCAATACCATCATCATGGGGAATGTTCGTGTACAGGGACTCCACGTCCATCGTGGCCAGTATGGTTCCCTCAGGTACTGGGCCGATGGCTGACAGTTTGTTCAGGAGGTGGGTGGTATCCTGTAAGTAGCTGGGTCTTTTACAGACAAGAGGTTTCAAAATGTTTTCCAGCCACCCTGAGATGTTCTCTGTAAGAGTTCCGCTCCCTGAGATTATGGGCCTGCCAGGGTTTCCCTCTTTGTGGATCTTGGGAAGCATGTAAAAGCAGGCTGTTCTAGGCTCTTCAGGGATAAGGGTCCTTACATGTAGTCTGATGTTTGCAGGCAATCTGTTAACCATCCTATTAAGTGCCATCCTGTAGCCTTTTGTGGGGTCCCCCTGTAATTTGGCATAGTGAGCGGTGTTGGATAATTGTCTTTGTGCCTCCTGGATGTAGTCACTGGTGTTCATTATGACTAAGGCACCACCTTTATCCGCTGGTTTAATAATAATGTCCTTATTCTCCTTAAGGGATCTGATGGCCTGTCGCTCCTGTGGTGTTACGTTCTGGGCCAGTGTCTTTCTTTTACTCAGGATCCTGTCAGAGATTCTGCGTCTGAATTTGTTTATGTATTTATCCAGGGCCGGGTTTTTTCCTTCTTTGGGGGTCCATCTTTTTTTCTTTTTAGATCTGGTGCGTTTTGGTCCATTATCCATTGTATCACAGGCTTCCTTATCATGGTAGTGTTCCTTGAGTCGCAGCTTTCTGAAAAATTCCTCCATATCTCCACAGAGTGCAATCCTGTCTATGGGTCTCGCAGGGCAGAATGACAGGCCTTTGGAGAGTACTGACATTTCAGCTTCAGTAGCCTGATAAGAGGAAAGATTCATTACACCTGTGGGTTGCTCTTTTTCTGCTGCTTGTGCATCCAGGCGTCCACTCTTAATTCTAAGTCTCTGAAGTTTTTTCTTTTTGTTGTTAATTAGGAATCTCTGTAGTTTCACATAGAAGGTCTGTAGTTGATCCCATGTATATCATCATTGATGATATTTTAATCATCTGGTCCGCAAGTGAGGATGATCTTCTCCAGTTCCACAGGAACTTCAATGCCTTCCATCCTACAATCAAATTGAAACTTACCTACTCTCACACAGAGATTAACTTTCTGGACACCACCATATACATCAGGGGTAACAACATACAAACCTCTGTGTATCGCAAACCTACAGACCGTCCCACATACCTAAGATATGACAGTTTTCATCCCAAGCACATTAAGAACTCTATAATTTACAGCCAAGCTATAAGGTACAACCGGATTTGTTCTGACAGGATGGACAGAGACAAGCACCTGGATCACCTTAAGAACACTTTCATTAAACAAGGTTACAGTCCTCCCATGGCTGAGGCCCAAATCAGGAAAGCCAGCATCATCCCCAGGACTGAACTCCTGAAATATAAGCAAAACCAGAAAGAGGAACGTGTCCCTTTGGTTGTCACCTACAACCCACACCTGGAAATCTTAAGGAGGATTGCTAAGGAACTTCATCCCATTTTACACAAGGATCACAGACTGAGAACGATATTCCCTAAACCTCCACTCTTGTCATATCGGCAACCACACAATCTAAAACAGATGATTGTCAGGAGCTCTTTGAATAGGCCTCAACAAAACGGAACATCACCCTGCCGACAAAAAATATGTGGGACCTGCAGACACATTTACTCCACTGACAGGGTAACGATACCAGGTTCACAACAGGAGTACAGAATACAAGGTAAATTTTCTTGTGGGTCCACCAATCTGGTATATCTGATCATGTGTGCTAAATGCCCCAATGTTATGTACGTGGGAGAAACTGGACAAACTCTGCGCAAACGTATGAATGGACACAGGCACACCATTAATGATACCAAATCTGGACTCCCAGTTGCTACACACTTTCGGTCCAACGGACACAGCATGGATGATCTTCGTGTCACTGCCCTGAAGGGCGGCTTCAAAACGTCAAATGACCGATTAATAGCAGAAACAAAATTTATAAATTGTTTCAAAGCTGTGCAGAAGGGTCTGAATAAGGACAACAACTTTCTATATTGGTATGAGATTGATGATATATGAACTGTCTCAGCCACCCTAGCTGAACTTGTGAACTAAGAATTTACGATACCTCTGGGTCAATCCTAATACCAGGTCTGTGAGCAATAAAGTAAACAAGGATCCTTATCTTACCCCTTTTAGATGGTCTGTTTGTATTAAGGCATCTTAATGATGTATTTATGCTTGAAAAAAATATCTGTTTTTCCTTTTGATGTTGCATGTATATAAGCTGTCTGTACCACCAGCTTGCAAACTAACAGGATATAAACCTGACGAAGGCTGCAAGGCCGAAAGCTTGTTTATTCTTATTCATTTGTAGTTAGCCAATAAATGGTATCATCCTGATTTAAAACTTCTTGCTAGTATATAATAAAAAGCAGTTTGAATAGAATACAATGGCAGGGTTCAGGGCAAGGTAAACTACATTTTGGAAACTTGTAATTGTAAACAGACAATATTACTTATGCACAAAAGCAAATAGGATAACTGTATGAGTAATAAAAAGTAGGAAAACACATTTTTATTGAATGTTATGTCGGAGTTTCAGACCACTTTAAAAGAACTAGACAATACAAAACAAATGTATATTGCACTTTGCTCCTGCTGGACTCTAGAGCTGCTGCCACTAGGGTGCGCTCAGTAGGCAGTAGCAGTGTTAGGGAGTCTAGCCCAAGGACCATTCGCTGAATAGGTCCTGGCTCACTGAACAGGAAGAGCAGAGGTTCGAGCCCCGGTTTCCTGTGGCAGAAGCGAAGCCCTTAACCAGTACACTATCCAGCCACTAGCATCAGAGAAGGAGGTGGAGACAGAATTCCTGATTTCACAGCAATCCAATTGGTTGTGCAGAAAAAAATAAAAATTTTTAAAATATTATTTGAGCGAGAAATCTGATCAAATTTCTGATTTTTCTGATACATGTTTTATGAAAATTGAATGATGTGGGGTAGAGTGATCAATTTCTAAATTCATAGACCAAATAAATGTTTTTGAGTTTTCAGTTATTGTTTTTTAGAATTCAGAAAAATTGAATGGGTGTGATACATTGGTCAGATTCTGAAAATGTTACAATCAGAAACATGAACAGTAATTCTCAAATTGAAAAGAAATATAAAAAAAATTGTACCATATGTGGTCACCTTTTAGTCTAACTTTCCTGCCTTTTTCTGAAGCCGTAACATGGACCTGAACTCTTGCACAGGACAGAAGGAAAACAGAGAAATACACCCTGTTGTATTAAGAGAATGTAGCCTGTCTAATCCCCTCTTCTGTGACTAATCACCAGTGTGTAAATCTCAGTTGTGTCAGCTCAGAAAATCTCTGCTGCCCCGGCAGAGCTGCTAATTTGTAAACACAGGATGTTAACCCTTTGTCTGCTACCATGAAAGCAGGAAGTAGACACACTGCAGATTTATTACAGGATTTGCATCAGGTGTAACAAAGAAATGTTTTCCTTTAAAGGTTTGCTGTGTATCTTTTTTTAGAGTAGAGAGGAAGTTCTGAGTTCAGGTCCACTTTAACTGACCCCCCCTCCCTTCCCCCCTATGTAAACTCCATCCTAATGCCTTTCTTTTTTACGCTTCAGATCATGCACCTGTTCTTGCACACCCTCCTTCCTCCATGTTCTTGTGAAAGTTCACCCTCTTATTTACCAAAGAATGAGACGTTTCAAGCTTAAAGGAGTACTATCGATTGAAACGACTTTTTTTTTAATACTCTATATTAGTGTACACATTACCACTAGTGCTAAGGGCACTTTATTTATTCACCCAGGTCTCTCTCTCAGTATCCCTGCTTAAAAATTCATTTCTCACACAGCTCATAGTAGTTTGGGTCACCCTGAGCTGCTTGGTTACTCTGTCACACAGCTCACAAATATATTTCACTGTGTCACTCACAGCATGCAGCAGACATGAGGAGAAACAGGCTGATCTGAGGTGGTAACAGGTAACTAAATGAGCTGTAATATTGCTGGAATATAACTAGCTATAACACTAGTATGTGTTTACACTCAGACTGGCTGCCTGCTTGAGGTGATTCACTCCAGGCTGCATCCACTTTACAAGCTGCTGAGAGGGGCAGACCACTGTCTACAATTAGCATTATTAGTATCTTTATCAGTAAAGAGAAGCAAAGATAATAAACACACATTGCTAGAATCTTTAACCCCTTACCACCATATCAACAAGATTCTTTCAGCAAGGTGATAATTAAACTATAAACTGAGGAGTTGATAGCATCTCCCCTTGCAGAGACATGGTCTAGCCCTCTGGGAGCTCAGTATTAGGGCTCTTTTCCACTATGAAATGCGATCGCGATTGCGATCGCGATTACGATCGTGATCGCAATCGCATTTCAATTTCCACCATGCGATTGCGATTGCGATTGAGCTACTATACTCATTATAGTCTAGCTCAATCGCATACAAAACGCAGCAGGACGACGATTGCGCTTTGACCAAAATCGCATCGCAATCGGATCGCACTAATGGAAATTGCTGCTGCAGTTTCCATTAGTTTAATGTACCTTGCGATTTGCAGTCAGAAGCAAATCGCAAATCGCAGGCTAGTGGAAAAAGGCCCTTAGATACATTTGTATCCAACACTGACACCAAAACTGACGGAGGATTTTACAGCTGAGAGGAACAGCTGTGTGAGGAATCAAATTGCTCCTAGTACTTGCCCTAATGTGTGCTACAACATACAGCATTTAAAAATAAATGCATACATCGATAGTATTCCTTTTTAACTTAAAGATTTTTGGCTTGACTGTATTGGAAACCCTATATTTCTCTGGTGAACCGCTAAGGCAGTTAGAGTGGAACGTTTACCACATGCAGCCACCTTGAAAAAAAACTACTTTAAATTGATAGGTTGTGGCTAGCCTGTAATTTAGAAAAGCCTATATTTTTTTTCTAAATAGCCTTACAAATGGAAAATCATCAAAACTGGATTACTTTTTTTCTGGAGTTTTCTCCAAAGTTAAATTTCCACACCTTGTCAGTATATTTTAAACCAGTGTTCCCCAACCCTGTCCTCAAGGCAACCAAGGCAGGTGCTTGGGGCTTAGTGCGTGTCAAGGGGCCCAGCTGCTGCCTTCTTTGACCGCTCTCCATTTCAACTTACCAAAAGGACCACAAGGGGCCCCAAATCTATTACCTTGCCTAGGGCCCCATGACATCCTAATCCATCTCTGCCTCAAGGCCCACCAACAAACAGTGCATGTTTTGTGGAAATCCCCAGGGGTAGGTAATCAGCTCTGCTGAGTTTTCTGAAAAACATGTACTGTTGGTGGGTGTTGAGGACAGGGTTGGGGAACTCTGTTTTAAACCATCCACAGGCAAGAAAATACTGCGGATAATTTTATAAAACGTTTATAGTGAAGGGGCGTGTCTATGCTAAATACAGCGCTGGTAGGGACTTCATCCCCCATAGTACTCGGGTTTGCCTGTATACAATGGTATGGACTGATCATTTTGTTTTTTAGGCCTGGCTGTGTATGCAATGGGATGAGCACTAAGTTAGAGTGGCCCTTGTCACACTTTTAAATAGTATCCAAATGGGTAATTGGGGAGTTCATCCTTGCCTAATGGTTAAAGAGAACCCGAGGTGGGTTTGAAGAATATTATCTGCATACAGAGGCTGGATCTGCCTATACATCCCAGCCTCTGTTGCTATCCCAAACCCCACTAAGGTCCCCCTGCTCTCTGCAATCCCTCATAAATCACAGCCACGCTGCTGACAAACAGCTTGTCAGAGCTGGCTGTGTTTATCTCTATAGTGTCAGTCTGCTGCTCTCCCAGTCTCCTGCTGAACTCCAGTCCCCGCCTGCATCCCTTCCCTCCCCGGTGATTGGAGGGAAGGGACGGGGGCAGGGACCGGAGCTATGCAGGAGGCGGGGGAGCAGCTGAGACTGACACTACAGATGTAAACACAGCCTCACAGCATGGCTGTGATTTATGAGGGATTGCAGAGTGCAGGGGGACCTTAGTGGGGTTTGGGATAGCAACAGAGGCTGGGCTGTATAGGCAGATCCAGCCTCTGTATGCAGATAACATTCTTTAAACACAGCTCGGGTTCTCTTTAAAGGACAACTGTAGTGAGAGGTATATGGAAGCTGCCATATTTACTTCCTTTTAAGCAATACCAGTTGCCTGGCTATCCTGCTGATCCTCTGCCTCTAATACTTTTAGCCATAGATCCTGAAAAAGCATGCTGCAGATCAGGTGTATCTGACATTATTGTCAGATCTGGCAAGATTATCTGCATGCTTGTTTCTGACACGATTTAGACACTAATGCGGGCAATTAGACCAGCAGGGCTTCCAGGCAACTGGTAGTGTTTAAAAGGAAATAAATATGGCAGCTTCCATATACATCTTGCTTCAGGTTCCCTTTAAAGAAGAGCTGTCAGCCATACTATCCCAGAAAAAACATATATAAGTAGATAAATACTTGCTCTACTAACATAACGTGTATTGCACGTCTTGTCTTCATTTTGCTTTAAGCGATTTTTCTATAGTAAAACTAGGAGAAAATCCTTAGGATTTTCCATTTTGTCTGTGTCTACTGTATCTTGAAGCCAAGCCTGACATCATTTCCTCCCTTACTCTGTCTGTGCATCATTGCCCGCCCCACGCCCAGTCTTCAGACACTCCCACCCAGGTCTGCAGTAAAAAGTGCATTGAGAAATATTGGCCAGAGAGAAAAAAAGAGGTGTGGTAGGGAAAAACCAGGAAGAAAAAGCCAATCAGGCTGCATCAGTTAATTCTGAGTAAGTAAATAAGAAATCAATAAATAAGAAAAAAAAAGAAAACCCAGCATGTCCTGCAACTTCCTTTGTGTGGCAGATGTACCAAATAAGAGCCAGGAAAACCGGGGAATGATGTCTTATGGAGAAGAAAAGTAAGAGTGATTTTTAAAGTTTTGGATTGCCTGGTTAGCATCATTATTTGTTAACCAGATAAAATAAAGAATTGATGTCTGATTTTATGCCCGACAGTTACTCTTTAAAGGGAAACAATATAGTAAACTGCTGACATTTTCCATAACTTATACTGGCGTGAGGGCCCAGGAATTTTATCAATTTGCCATGTAGTGTTACGAAAGGATATTTTTCCTTATAAAAGCAAACTGTTTTTTGTTTTTCAAAGTTTGTCTTTTTTGCTGTGTTTGGGTCAGCTGGGGTTTCTAAAGGGGACAGGATCATGAGATTTTTTTTCCTTACTATTTGCAGAGCACGGTACACACATGGTTATTTTTATTTCAAGTATGTAAAAATTGTAAATATTGTTTCCAACAGTCAGAGGCATCTGATCTTTCATAACTTCATTCTGCTACATAACAATAACCCCAAACAGTCAAAGTTATAAAACTATCTGCAAAGAACAGAGAACAAGGAATAACACAGCAGATGGTATGGCCGTCACAAAATCTTGACTTAAAGAGAAACTGTCATGAAAATCTTAAAGTTTAAAACACATACAAATACGAAGTACATTTCTCCCCGAGTAAAATGAGCCATAAATCACTTTTCTCCTATTTTGCTGTCACTTACAGTAAGTAGTAGAAATCGGACATTACCGGCAGATTTTGGAATAGCCCATCTTCTCATAGGGGGGGGGGGGGTTCTCTGGGGTTTCTTTATTTCTAAAGTGAATGCCAGTTGCTCCGTCCAACTGCCAAAATAGTGTGCAGGGAGACTGGCCAGCATCTATGTATTAATATTAATTAATAAATTATTAAACTATTAATATGTATTTATAAAGAATAAAGGCCATGCTCGGAATCCCCCATGAGGAGATGGATTAGCCCAAAACCTGTCGGTAATGTCAGATTTCTACTAACTACTGTAAGTGACAGCAACATAGGAGAAAAGTAATTTATGGTTCATTTTACTCTGGGAGAAATGTACTTCTTATTTGTATGTGTTTTAAATTTTAAGATTTTCGCGACAGTTCCTCTTAAAATAATATTAAGTGTGACTTTCCAAAAGTATAGACCCCCAAAAAAATAGATCTAGTACCAATAGGGGGACTAAAGTCCAAATATTTCAATTCCTTGCCTCCCTTATAGGTATAGGGTCATTTGAAGGTCTATGGGAATGGGGACTAATTGTGTATTTCAACCAAAAAAGAAAGGTCACATGACATTGTTCAGCATATAAAAAAATGTTTATTACAATATTTAAAAAAAAAATATCCAAACAGACAAAAACACATCTAGTAAAAACAAAAGAACAAAAATAGAACCCTATGATTCCAAATTTTGTATAGGCACACAGTATTGATACCGTACAAGATACAACAAACATCTAAATGATTGAAAAGAAAACAAAGGCTTTCCATACAATCATTAGATCCTATATGTGGAAGAGCAAAATGTCAAGGCCAAGCCCTTTTTTTGTTTTTACTAGTTGTGTTTGTCTGTTGAATCTTTTTAGAAATGTTGTAATAAATAGGTTTTTTTTATATGCTGAACAATGACATTTGACCTTCCTTTCTTGATTGAAATATATAATACCCATTAAACTCTCATAGACCTTCAAATTACCCTATTAAGTATTATCAAGCCTGGAATTACTTGTTGATGACAAAGACACCAAAAGTTCTCAAAAAATTTGCAACAAATGACTGTATGCCTATGTGCAGAAACACGTGGGCCATAGGCAATTAACTTCTGAGTATTCTTCTAGGTGATATTTTCATACCTTGTCAATGAAATGCCTTTTAAAGGGAAGGTTCAGGGACGCCTTGAAAAAAATAAAAATCCATATCCACTTACCTGGGGCTTCCTCCAGCCCGTGGCAGGCAGGAGGTGCCCTCGCCGCCGCTCCAGAGGCTCCCGGTCATCTTCGGTGGCCGACCCGACCTGGCCAGGGCGGCTGTCAGGTCGGGCTCTTCTGCGCTCCAAGGACGGGCTCTTCTGCGTCCCACACGAGCGCGCTGACATCATCGGACGTCCGCAGGCTGTACTGCGCAGGCGCAGAACTACTGCGCCTGCACAGTACAGCCCGGAGGACGTCCGATGACGTCAGCGCGCCCGCGTGGGATGCAGAAGAGCCCGTCCTTGGAGTGCAGAAGAGCCCGACCTGACAGCCGCCCTGGCCAGGTCGGGTCAGCCACCGAAGATGACCGGGAGCCTCTGGAGCGGCGGCGAGGGCACCTCCTGCCTGCCACGGGCTGGAGGAAGCCCCAGGTAAGTGGATATGGATTTTTATTTTTTTCAAGGCGTCCCTGAACCTTCCCTTTAAACCACCGGCAAAGAAAGAAATTATTTAAAATAATTTTAAAAGTACTTTTCAACCTCTTTTTTGTACTTTTCAATTCCAAAATGATGAAAAGTTATTTAAAAAAAAAAGAAGTTGAAAAATTATCTCCTAGGAGAAAACTCAGGAGAAAAAGTAACTTGCATGTGGGCCACAGTATGGAAGAATATCTGATAGAATTGCGGTTGTGTTAAAAGCAAAGGGTGGTGACACAAAATAGTTTCATTTGCGTTTGCGTTTTGTTCTGTATATTGGATTTTCAGGAAGTTTGTTGATAAGTAGAAACTAGCTATAGCACCATTTTTAAAGCCTTCTTGCTATACATTTTTGACAAATACAAACTGTGGCCCTTATTCAATGGAAATTTTCTTCAAAGATATTTATTTTCTGTTTAAAATAACTTTTCAGCACTCTGCAATGGAAAGAGGTACCAAAAAGTAAGTGAAAAAGTACTGTCAAAATTATTCAGTATTTTCTTGCTTGCTGGTGGTTTAGAAAGCATTCTATTGATAAGGTGTGGAAATATCACCTAGGAAAAAACTTGGGAGGAAACGTAAATTGAACAATGGCAATTATATGTTTGCCTATCAAGTAAATGGGGTATTTCACAAGAACAATGTGCTGGGATGTAAGGTGCATCTTTTCCTTAAAATGGTCTGAAACTTCAACATAACATTCAATAAAAAAGGTGTTTTCCTACTTTGCATTACTCATACAGTTATCATATTTGCTTTTGTACATAAGTAATATTGTCTGTCTGCAAATTACAAGTTTCCAAAGTGTAGTTTATCGTACCATGAAAGCTGCCATTGTATTTTATTTAAACTGCTTTTATTATATATTAACAACTTCTAATGAGCTTTTCTTAAGTGTGTGTGTGTGTGTCTGTGTCTGTGTGTGTCTGTGTCTGTGTCTGTGTCTGTGTCTGTGTGTGTGTCTGTGTCTGTGTCTGTGTCTGTGTGTGTGTCTGTGTGTGTCTGTGTGTGTCTGTGTGTGTCTGTGTGTGTCTGTGTGTGTCTGTGTGTGTCTGTGTGTGTCTGTGTGTGTCTGTGTGTGTCTGTGTGTGTCTGTGTGTGTCTGTGTGTGTCTGTGTGTGTCTGTGTGTGTCTGTGTGTGTGTGTCTGTGTGTGTGTGTCTGTGTCTGTGTGTCTGTGTCTGTGTGTCTGTGTCTGTGTGTCTGTGTCTGTGTGTCTGTGTCTGTGTGTCTGTGTGTGTGTGTCTGTGTGTGTGTGTCTGGGTGTGTGTCTGTGTGTGTGTGTCTGGGTGTGTCTGTGTGTGTGTCTGTGTGTGTGTCTGTGTGTGTGTCTGTGTGTGTGTCTGTGTGTGTGTCTGTGTGTGTGTGTGTCTGTGTGTGTGTGTCTGTGTGTGTGTGTCTGTGTGTGTGTGTCTGTGTGTGTGTGTCTGTGTGTGTGTGTCTGTGTGTGTGTGTCTGTGTGTGTGTGTCTGTGTGTGTGTGTCTGTGTGTGTGTGTCTGTGTGTGTGTCTGTGTGTGTGTCTGTGTGTGTGTCTGTGTGTGTGTCTGTGTGTGTGTCTGTGTGTGTGTCTGTGTGTGTGTCTGTGTGTGTGTCTGTGTGTGTGTCTGTGTGTGTCTGTGTGTGTCTGTGTGTGTCTGTGTGTGTCTGTGTGTGTCTGTGTGTGTCTGTGTGTCTGTGTGTGTCTGTGTGTGTGTGTGTGTGTGTCTGTGTGTCTGTGTGTGTGTGTGTGTGTCTGAAGCACAGAGATTTCCTTTTCACTTGTTAGACTGTGTTTACACACACTGTAACAAGATTGGTATGTAAACAAAGATACTGTTATCTACAGTTTGGATGCAGATTGAAGCTGAATAGCAGGACAAAGTGCTTTTGTTTACCCATTTCAGTGATGTTCTGCTAAGAAAAAAATCTGGGATAGTAGCTTTCAAGCTGTGAGGAATCTTTTAGAGCAAAGTAGAAATGCTGGCTTTCAGACCACTTTTTAATTACTTTTTTAGAGTTAATTTTACATATAGTGCCTGCAACTTCTGTGGTGCAAAACAGACAATAGAGGGGACCATAGATACATAAATAGTATCGCACAGCACTAGTTAATATTCAGCAACACAAGTGTAAAATGCATAGTTCACGTGTGGTATAAAAACATGCAGCAATACAGGTACACGTTCATTTGAAAGAAAAAATGTATCACAGCAGAAATGAGAAGCAACAGGTGGATGGTACAGAAACATGAGAGGCGCCCATAAAACTTATGAAGGGTTTTTGGGGAGGTGCCCAGTAAGCAATAATCTGTATGTTGTGGTCTATATCACTCAAAATTAAAAAATAGATAACGGTATCTTACCTCTTCTGATAATGCACACCAATTTAATGGAAAAGATTTCTGTTGATAAAGATTAGTCTGTTGACAACGCATTTCACGGGTAATTGCCTGCTTCCTCAGGTCAATAACAGAGTAAACCTGCTCTGTAGACCATATGGAATGTAGGCCCCTGTATAGAACCACAATAATGGTAAGGTGGGGATAGTGGCAGTCCATCTACGTGGGTGGCTCACTTAGGTGACCACTTCCAGGCCAGTTTGCTAAGTCCGGCAGCAATTTCTTAAATGTTTTATATTAATCAGCACTTGAGTAATTAATAGCATTGGCAATTTTATAGGATTCTCAGCACTGCAGCAGATGGTTATTCATCCTTTTATATGAACTATTTGTACAGACATATTGGATTGACATATATATTGTGGGACTACTGTGTGATGGAACTTACGCCGCAAGTAGAAGGGACTTTTTTGAATATGGTGAACAGAGGAGAAAACTTTTCCCAAGAGGCAATGAAGAGGCCATCTAGGTCAAACTATTACAATCATCCAAACTAGGACGGGGGTCTTTGGCATCACTTATCAACATTCAATACCAAATACAAATCTTAACCCAGAAAAGTTAATAATTCCTTCCTTTAGCAATGGAACTTGAGTAATAGACATTGGAATAAGAAGTCTTATGGTGATGAGGAGGTCTGTATTTATACTTAGTATGGGAATGACCTTCAATTATGGAAAGCTATATAACCACTGTGCCTGAAGCATATATTTTAGGCACATATAGAATTTCTGGATATGCCTTCACCTAACTGAAATTCCTTTGGGGCGACATTAGTTCTGAGTTTGGGATTAAACTACCTAAAGTAAAATTAAAGTAGCTACTCCTAGGTACATTAAAGAACATTTGAAAGCATTCCCTGTGTGAAAAAAGGTCTAAGGTCTTTGAATGTAGAGCACAGTATACATTTGTACTGCTTTGCTAATAGGCAAATGTAATCAATGCTTGCTGGAAGAGGTCTGCCTGGTCTCTTCACTCTGCTCCCCTTCCATCTTCTACTGAAGTCACTCAGCTGTTGCCATAGCAATGTTTCTATTTTAGCAGAGGAGGGAGGGGGAGCAGAGTGAAAAGGCTAAGCAGAGCACTTATCCTGGCCGGGAATAATTACATTTGCAGATTAGAAGAGATTAGCAAAGCAGTACAAACTTTCACTGCTCTCTGCATTGAAAGTAAACATTTTTACAAACAGAGAATGCTTTCAAATGTTCTTTTTTGTACCGAAGAGTAAAAACAGTACTTAAAGAGAACCTGAGACAAAGCACCCTCATGTATTTTACCATGTATATCAATGGGAACATGACAGTAAACATCTACTCTGCTCTTTGTGTCAAAAACCTGGGCGGTTTTTGCCTTTTTCGTGATTGCCAACTCAGTAAAGGACCAGCCCTTAAAGCGTTGCTATCATATAAATCCGGCATAGTGGGGTCTGAACCCTTTATGACAGTAATTATAGATTGACGGTATACCTTGAATTGAATCCAAGCACTCAGTATATGATTTTATATAAAAAAAATGTATTTGCTTATCATACAGCATATATACAAAATATGAACAGTTCCAAGTAGTGTTTCCTTATAACAGTATTCCATCTTATCAAGGCTTTATAGCCAAACGATCATCAATCTTCTAAGTACATTCAAAAAAAGAATATAACAGTTGTGTTATGTAGAATAAGATCAAAAGTAGTCTCATCTGTATCAATAACTGTGTATCTAGTAGCTGTGTAAAACTTGTAGTAATCTTCTTAAAGAAATAGCATAAAAAATAGCTTCTAAAAACTTCTTGCTAACATCTTAATAAAACTTAATGCTGAAAAATTAATAAAGTAAATCACCAGAATATTAAGCATATTACCCCTTCTCTGTCATCTCTTCAGCATCTAGAACTACGTGTGGGAAGGTAGCTTCTGCCTCATGTGTCTTCTCAGGAGATTGTTGGGCTTCTGCAAACTATGAGCTTACAGCTCCTACCTTTATAGGGGCTGGAGGCAATATGGCTGCCTAATCTGGAACTTTCCCTGAATCCCAGGCTCTGATTGGCTAAAGCTTCCGTGCGTCAATGCTTTATCATGTTTTGATTACCTAAGTCACAATATTATTGTTTATAAATTCTTAATTACCTTATCTTGTGGGAATTAACGTCATTTGGAGTGCTTGACATTTTGTTTAGGTCATTTCTGACGCACGTAATTAAAAATGGACGTCAACAGCCATCTTGTCTGTTGGCTGACCCAGACATGGAGACTAAACAATGTCATTCATGACGCATTTCTGATAAAGTGTTCCCTGTTAATTATGTTGGAATGTCTTGGTACTTTCCCAGGTCAGATTGACACTAACACAGACCTGCAAGAGCCTTCAGCAATTTAAGGCTTATTAAAACATACAGGGCTTCTAATATACTTATTTAAATATAAAGCTTATTATATAATTCTTCTTAAAACAATGAATCATATAAGGAATAATTACATATTAAATCTTAATAATATAAAATCAATGTCTATATTTTTGTCTTTCTTATAAAATAAATATAATGTCCACCGGCAGAGGTCGGCATTTCATAACAAATAACAATCTATTAATAATGTTGATTTTATTAAAGTATGAACCCTCCAGATGGTATCATTGTCCTAAATACGGGACAATACAAAAACCTTGGAACTTATTGACATTCCAAAGGACAATCATAGTCAAAACATGGCATTATATTCTTGCTGGCTGTGATGGCGTTCAAGCCACTGAACATGTCAACAATCTTCCAGCTTGCAAGTTAAAATCTTTTAAGCTTTACAGCCTGGAATATGCTCAGTCACATAGCAATATTAAAGAAGTACTATAACTTTACAGTTCACATTGAAATTTTGCATAGAACATTAAAGCTTAAACCATACACTTATGACAGCTTTTTCCTGCATAAATAAAACCGCTAGAATTCTGACATTTGTTTCTTTCTTCACTGGTTAGGCTGCCTGTTATCAGCTCTGATAAGAATCCCCAACTGAGCATTCAGTCTGGCTTTGCCCCAAATGATTATAGCTGAGTCAGTCTTCTGTAATGTCTTTTTAAGCCCAAGCCCACCCTCTCCTGGCTCTGCTTTCCTGCTATGAGGATTCATAGCAGGAAATCAGGGTAACAGTAAAAAAGGGCGCAGGAGGCTAGTGGACAAATCGGGCGCCGCCATTCACTCCCATAATAAATATCGTTTAATGGGCGCCCGATAGGAAAAAAGGGCGCCAGAGAAAAATAACGTTTTAAAAGCGGCGCCCGGAGACTTAATGTTTTATTACTGCTTCTCATGATTACACATTATTTAATGATTTATACATTTTTTAATAATATTTTTAAACGAAAAACAATACAATATTTTTTTCAAACATTATTTTTAAACGAAAAACAGTACAATTTTTTTTTTTACATTATTTTTAAACGAAAAAAACGCACAATATGTTTTTGAAACGTTATTAATGCTTATCACAGGGGGGTCTTAGGTTTAGGCACCAACAGGGGGGTCTTAGGTTTAGGCACCAACAGGGGGGTCTTAGGTTTAGGCACCAACAGGGGGGTCTTAGGTTTAGGCACCAACAGGGGGGTCTTAGGTTTAGGCACCAACAGGGGGATCTTAGGTTTAGAGGGGGGTCTTAGGTTTAGGCACCAACAGGGGGGTCTTAGGTTTAGGCACCAGCAGGGGGGTCTTAGGTTTAGGCACCAACAGGGGGTCTTAGGTTTAGGCACCAACAGGGGGGTCTTAGGTTTAGGCACCAACAGGGGGGTCTTAGGTTTAGGCACCAACAGGGGGGTCTTAGGTTTAGGCACCAACAGGGGGGTCTTAGGTTTAGGCACTAACAGTAGGGTCTAGGGGTTAGGGGTAGGTACAGGGAGGGTTACTTAGGCACCAACAGGGGGGGTCTTAGGTTTAGGCATCAACAGGGGGGTCTAGGGGTTAGGGGTAGGTACAGGGAGGGTTACTTAGTATTTTTTTTAAACGTTATTATACGTTTCACTATTTAAACGAAAGATTAACGTTTTTACAATTGCTGATTTAATGCACATTATTTAATGATTTATAACTTTATAAAACATTAATTTTAAACGAAATACAGTACAATACATTTTTAAACGTTATCCATGCTTATCGTTTAAAACCCCGCGCCCTTTTTTCCCAGCGCCTCTTTTTAACGTACGCGGAAATCAGAGCCACAAGGGGGGCACACTTGGGCTTGAAAAGACATCACAGAAGACTAAGGCCCGGTTCACATTAGCGGTTGTTTGCCAAACGGACCGGATGACCTGACCGGATCCGGACCGGATCCGGATCGGAACCGTACGGTTCTGATCCGGATCCGATCCGGTCAGGTTGCATCAGGTGGTAATCAGGATGCGATCCAGATCCGTTTGGCAAAGTTAACGTAAAAAAAAAAAAAAAATGTTGGGGTCTGGGAGGTCAGCAGAAGGGGGACCTGTGGAATCAGGCCCTCTGCTGTTTAGCACTCACCTCCACCTCCGACATGCTGCCAACATCCTGCCAACACCTCCAGCTCGTGCTGCTCCACTCCAAAATGCTTGCCCATGTGTCCCCAGCCAATATCGCCGCAAAAATCCGCATAGGAAGTGGGGTAGAACATCCGGATTTCTCAGCCAGTGTGTTGTGCGGCCTCCGGTTCCCATTTGTTTGTATTGGCCGGATGGTGCAGTCCGGCTCCGCCCCGGATACGGCTGCCGGAGGGGCCGGATGAAAAAATAGCGCATGTTGGAACGGAGGCCGGAGTCCGGATCCGGCCCGGATCCGGTCCGGTTCTGCAGAACGGACCCATGTGAACGGACGCATAGGCTTTAATTGCTATGCCGTGCGTCCGTTCCGTCCGTTCTGCAGGCGGTGCGGCTCCGGCACGGCGATTCCGGAGGGCCACCGCAAGTGTGAACCGGGCCTAACTCAGCTATAATCATTCGGGGCAAAGCCAGACTGAATGCTCAGTCGGGGATTCTTATCAGAGCTGATAACAGGCAGACTAACCAGTGAAGAAAGAAACAAAGAGCAGAGTAGATGTTTACTGTCATGTTCCCATTGATACATATGGTGGAATACACGAGAGTGCCTCATCTCTGGTTCTCTTTAAATTTTAGTTTAAGTTTAATCCCACTTTATTATTTACAGTACGTTATAATTTTCAAAGACAGATTATTGAATATATTAAATTAGTTACTCAGGAAAATGCAATAAGGAAACAATTTACCCGAACAAATATAACAATATATTAGGATATATATTTTTACTTTATATCAGTATACTTACTTTGCTGTGGCTGAGCATAATTATTCTCACAAGTACAACATTAATATGGGCACCCAGTGACTCATCATGGTAGATTTCATTCACCTGAAAAATAAGTTTAAATGAAGTTATAAAATGGTTATGATGAAATGCAATATATAGTTTTTTTGTTTAGTTTGCATTTAAGTTTGCTGTTCTACAATTAGCCCATTTTGTATTGCACAAAATACATTTAGGCTTCTTGCACACAGGGACGTTACAGGCGCACGTTAGTGCAGCCTGTAACGCTCCCCCAACGCACAGCAATGTAACACAAGTGGGCTGTTCACACTGCCCACGTTGCGTTACATTGTAACGCAGCAAAGTGCTGCATGCTATGCGTTCTAGGCGGCTTAAGCCGCGTTAGACTGTTTGCACATGCTCAGTCATGTTGGGGAGGAGGGGAGAGCGGCCGGGCACATGGCTAATTAATATTCACTGCACTCAGTGACATGCAGTGTTTACTTCCTGGTGCGGCCGCTCTGTGCGGCGATTGGCTGGGCGGGACCACGTGATGCCGCATACGTCCAAGAGTACGCATCACGGACGCCAGAGTGAGCTGCACAATGCGGCTCACTCCGACGTCCACACCAGAGAGCACCAGGCGTTGCGTTAGGGGCACGTTATGTGCCCTATAATGTCCCCTAAACGCAACGTCCTGGTGTGTAACTAGCCTTAAAGCACACCTAAACTAAAAAATAAACCATGATGTGGCCATACCTGGGGCTACTTCCAGCCCCCCCCCCCGTAATCTTTGTGGCCCCTCAGCTTTGCAGGCCTCCCCTTTATCGCGCTGTTGTCTTCGATCTTAAAAAAACGGTGACTGGGCTTAATCGCAGCCATAGGGTACGTTCTATTCTTTCTGCAAGCCTCCTTGATAGCGCTTCCAAATGTCTGTGCACAGCAGCAGCCAATTGTAACCGCGCATGTGCAGAATGCTCACGGCCACTGTGCTTAAAGTGATCCCTAAGTCACTCCTGGCCGCAATAGCAGCATAGGGGGCAATATTATGGCTGGGAACACGAAGAATCACTCGCGTTCCCATGCCTGTCGGCCGGTGCTGGCCAAACCGGAAGTGTCCGCTGGCGGGTACAGAAGCATCGGAGCGGGGCTGCGAGGGCACCGATCGGCTGCAGGGTGCTGAGGCAAGCCCCAGGTGAGTAAATCTCGTTTTTTTTGATCGACTTAAGGAATACTTTCACCACTCAGGAGTGCAATTGAGGAGGCGCATGGACAGAGCAGCACATGTGACTGTCGCAGCTTTTAAAGAGGGGAAACTTCAGCACAACAAAGGCCAGCTTCTGTCCTGTTCAGGTCCACTTTGCATACTAGATATTTTATCTTTATTTCCTGCGCTTATGTGCTGAGCTGCTTAACTATCTGCAAAAAACCTGACCTCAATGTATATCAAGTGATGTACAGTGAAAATCGTCATAATTGCTTCGGCCTGTCCTTGTAGAGGACAGAAATATAAGGAGGCTGCAGGGAAACCAATGGAGTGAGACGGCTCTTGTCCCCCAGTTCCGGCTTTCTAGAAAATGAAGTGAACTCTGAGCTATGACTTTGTGGCTCATTTTTTTCTAATGAAAAGGAAATGCATTCCATGTCATCTCAATGCATGATGAAGAATTAATTAATGGCTCCAGGCAGTGTTAGAGAATGTATCTCTCTTACAAAAGCTCTAATTATTACACCGCATTATCCTGCCCTTGCAAGGAAGACAAGTCCTTTCCCAACTTCCCGCAAATGCAGAAGGTAATCTGGATATCATATACTGTATTTTTGTCGCCTTTTACAGGTATTCAATGCACAGTACTTATTCAGCCCATACCACATCTAGGGCAAGTAACTTGACTAAATCGGTGATATTATTTCTTGGTGAATTCTTAGGGCTATGACCCATCCCTTAGTGGCTCTGTAAAAGGAGGGCTGTTGGGTGGGTACAAAAATCATCCGACTCCAACGCTGACTCCGACTCCTCAGTTTATGAAACCACAGACTCCAACTCCAGGTACCCAAAATTGCTCCGACTTCCGACTCCTCGACTTCGACTCCACAGCCCTGCTGTAAAGGTGCCCGTACATCAGACGATGTATGGACAGATCGACCAAGAGACAGATCAATCGCTGATCGGAAAGAGGTTTGTTGCCTGCACTTATACCACAGGCCAATTCCCGATTAATTTCATGCTGAAATCGTTCAGGAATTGGCCTTGTGATGCCGCATCGCAGGCCCCTTTAATGGTCAATGCCCCCCCCAGTGCTCCGTGCATTACCCGTCCGTGTCCGCCATTGCCTCAAAGCTGCGTCCTCTACCCATACATATACCACATGTGGTTGTCGTAACGTGGGTGTGTGTGACGTAACACATGCGCCGACCTGTATGCTGGCAACCAAGTGAGGTTGCTTCTATGGATGGAGGACGCAGCACGGAGCCAGCGGCGGACTTTGAAATGTAAAGAATAGCGTACGAGGCACATTAACCATTGAGGGGACAGCATAAGGGGTTTCGACCCATTCATCGCTCGTCCTGATATTGTGCTCGACCAACCATGATGGCCCGGCATCTTGCAGCATGTCCAACCGATTCATGCGACCAATTTCATCCCAAAATTGGTTGCCTCATCAATCAGGCATGCTCTTGGGGCAGAAATTTTCATACAATTCGATTAAAATAATCAAATCCGAAGTCAGGAAAGGGCTACAAGGCCACTACTAAATGATTTCAAGTTCCAGTGGCTACAGTGCAAAGTATTATTACAAAATACAAGATGTTCCGCACTGTGGAAAATCTCAGAGGTCGGAAGCCAAAAGTGACACCTCTGCTGGCCAGAAGGATAGTGAGAGAGGTGAAAGAATCCAGGGATCACCACCAAGGCCATCCTGGTGAATCTGGGCTCTGCTGGTGGCAATGTCTCAAGGCAGACAATCCAACGGACACTGCACACTGCTGGGTTCCACGGTTTCAGACCAAGGAGGATGCAACAAGTGGTTAAGAGATGGTTAGCAGACAACAACATTAACGATTTGGAGTGGCCCATCCAGAGTCCTGACTTGAATCCAATTGAGACCGTGGAGGGAGCTAAAGATCAGGGTGATGGCAAGAAGACCCTCCAACCTGAAAGATTTGGAGCTCATTGCGAAAGATAAATGGGCAAAAACACCTGTGGAGACATGCAAAAAGCTGGTCTGCAATTATAGGAAACGTTTAATTGCTGTAATAGCCAAAAAAAGGTGTTTCTATTAATTATTGAGAAGGTTATGAATAATTTGGGACTAGACACTTTTTTCTCAAATGTAAATAAAAGCTGAGAAATGTTTTTCCCCTCTATAATTCCTCTTGTACATTGTCTTATTATCTTTTGGGAGACACCAATGGCATTTCCCATCGCAAAAATGACTTGCTGGCTGAATAAAAGTAACGCAAAGTCAAAATGTGTCAGGGGTATGAATAATTATGGGCAGCACTGTGTGTGTGTGTGTGTGTGTGTGTGTGTGTGTGTGTGTGTGTGTGTGTGTGTGTGTGTGTGTGTGTGTGTGTGTGTGTGTGTGTGTGGGGGGGGGGGAATAGTATGGCCGACAGCTCCTCTTTAACAACTTATTTCAATTTGCATTGTTTATGACTGGTTGCTTAGCCTCCACTTCTGCTGTTATTCTGCATTGTTTCTGTAGCATATCTGCAAGTTCAGCTCTGGCACTCCAATCGCTCTCTTCCTTGCATCAACATCCTTTGATCTTAGAACCATTGTGTCTCTAATGTGTTCAGCGTGTACATTTTCCAATTCCCATGTGGCTTTTATTTCAGCTTTGCAGCATATTGCACTCGTGTCTGAATGACCTTAGTCTGTACTATGAAAATATGTCTCTTATTCCTGGCAACTGTATTAGCATCACTACTGACCATAAAGCAGCTACTCAGGGGTGTAACTACAAAACAAGGAACCCCATAGCAAAATTCTGATGGGCCACGTATGGTAGGGAGGGAAATGTACAGGGCCTGCTTCCCTATAGTGACACCATTGCAGCAACCATTACCTAGAGCTCTAGGTCCAGCTAATCCCTGATCATTCTCCAACTGTGATCTGGAAAAACCTCACTGTGCATGACGGACAAAGCTTTTTCACCTGTTTTAACCTCATCTATGTTACTTTTTTAATTACTTTAGGACCAAGATGAGTGAAATCTACGCCCTGTATTGGTGGTTACCTGGCTGGCAGGGTGTACATTTAAATCACCGCCGCTCCGCACATCCGCCATTTTCGTTGTTCCCGCCGATCTCGCCGCTGAAACCCCAGCCGTGTCCCATCGCTGCTCACTTGCTCTGCCTGTCTCTATGACGGCAGAGCCCTGTGAGCCAGTCAGGAGCTAAATACCTTGGCTCCTGGCCATGTCCATCAATGTAAGCAACTCTAATAGGCTTACATTGATAGGCACGGTCAGGAGCCAATGAAAGAGGCTCCTGACCAGCTCACATGACTCTGCCGTCATAGAGATGGCAGAGTGGGCGGCGATGATAGCCATATATGTGGTGATTTGTCGGGATTCCGTCCTTATTTTGCCAGCGGTCTCTGGTCTTTAAGGGGGCAGAGACCGCTGGTACTTAAGTGGTTAAACTCCCAAAGAGAAAAAATATACTATAATTAGGTAAGAAAAGGA
Organism: Hyperolius riggenbachi; assembly: GCF_040937935.1. Taxonomy (NCBI): domain Eukaryota; kingdom Metazoa; phylum Chordata; class Amphibia; order Anura; family Hyperoliidae; genus Hyperolius; species Hyperolius riggenbachi. The sequence continues at coordinate 483,226,884 of NC_090648.1, read as the reverse complement.
ATATTGAAATGAAGTTAATCAGGAACAACTTACTTTGAGTGATTATTTTGCTTGTAAATGTGCTGAAATGTTATTTTTATCAATTAGGTAATAAATAAGTCAAGTATGAGACATTTTGTGAATAGAGCCCATTGGGGCATAGTCCAGTTCTGTAAAGTGCCTGTAGTGTACTGTGGGCCAAGTTAGATTTAACCTCCCTGGTGTTCAATTTTTGTGGACATGCATCCGCGGGAGGGAAATTTTTGTTTTAAATGTGTTGTAAATAGTGTAGCTAGCACTAGGCTAGCTACACATGTGCCCCAAGTCCCCAGTCACCGCTTTGATCCCCCCGATCGCTGCCGGCTATATTTAACTAGCCCGCGAGAACCGCATCTTCCCCAAACAGCTTCTGTTGTCGCCATGTCGACGATCGGACATGACGTCTGACGTCATGCGCAGTCCTGATCCTCCCCATAGCGACTCCTGGAGGCTATTGGAGAGGCTGCGCCATCGCGGGTTCTGGGGGAAGGTATGTATAAGGGCGGCGATCAGGGGGATCAGAGGGTGCCGGCAGCGATCGGGGGACACATGTAGCTAGTCAAGTGCTAGCTACATGATATAAAACAATTTTTATTAAAAAAAAAAACCACCTGGGGCCATGCGATCCCCTGCGGCGGTATGGACGAGCTGAGCTCGTCCTTACCGCTCAGGTGGTTAAAGTGGCTTTGAACCCACATTTATTATTGTAACAAAATCATTCTTCACTTACAACTGTAACATGCCATCTTTCCCGCTCACCACAAGGTGGCAATGGTTGCTTACAAAGGGCTGTGGAGTCGGAGTCGAGGTGTTTGAGCAATTATGGGTACCTGGATTCGGAGGTTTCATAAACAGAGGAGTCGGGGACCAAATTATATGATTTTTGTAGCCATGCTGTAGCATTGCAAAGGGCTGTGGAGTCAGAGTCAAGGAGTCGGAGCAATTTTGGGTACCTGGAGTCGAAGTCTGTGACTTCATGAACTGAAGAGTTGGAAACAGATGATTTTTATACCAACTTCACAGCCATGCTTACAAGTTTTAGTTTTATTTCCTCATGTTGTTTCTAACCGTGTCTTTTTGGCCTCTGAGAAAAAAGGGAGCAGGACCAAATCTCTAAATCGTATTTCATAAAGGTAACAATGCATTTTTACATGTAAACATTACAGATTTTTCTGTAAGTCATTAAATGTGTCCCTATAGGAAATTAAGTAAAAAATACTGACTTCATTTTCACATCAGATGCTGCCCCATGACGTGAAATGAAGTCTCTGCACTCTCTTCCCTACAAAGTCCTAAACTACACCATTTATCTCTAAGCAGATAAAAACACTATACAGTGGTAAAGGAGTGACAGCTACCCCTTCTCCTCCCCCAGGTATTTCATTAGCAGGGCTAATGAGTAAGCAAGTGTAAAATAAACATTCCAGGATCAGAAAGATGTAACAATTTAGTAGCTTACACAATGTGTTACCATTGTATTATGAATTGTACCAATACATTCTAAAAACAAATTAACTGTTTAAATGAACAAAAGAGATGGACAAATAAAATGTGTGGGTTTAATGTACCATAGAATGGTTTATATTAAAGCTATAATGTATGAAAGTGGATAAATTGTGTATTTTTGTGAAGGATTCTTGAGCAATGCCAGACTGAATGCTCAGTTGGAGGTTTTATCAGGGAAGATTAGAAGCAGGCTGAGCAGTGAAGAATGAAACAGAGAGCAGGGTAGGTGTTTTCTCAATGTTCCCACTGATATATATGGTAAATACATGAGGGTGCTTCATCTCTGGTTTACTTTAAGGGATGTGATTGAATGAAGAAGAGGAGGGAATGGGAGGAGTAGGTGGGGCCATATTCAAGAGGCACAGTATGACATGAAGAGAACAACGCCGGTGAACTTCCAGAGGGTCCCAAGAAGCAGCAGTGGTCTGAAGGACAACACTGTTTTGTTTTTTTATTTTTTTAGCATCCGCCTCTTTTTTTTATGTGGAATATCTTACTACAAAGAGTATGTACAGTATGATAAATTCTACAATTGCATTTAAAAAGGGACTTGGAAGCTTTCCTTACTTTTAAGGCAATTCATAGCCATAACTGATAAATGTAGGAGGATGATCCAGTAAAGGACATTGGCCTCAATTCACTAAGCTTATCTCCTGTCTTTAATAACTCTTCTAGAGTTGTTTACCTCAGGCAAACCTAAAGTTAACTCTTCTGTCTAAGTTAACTCTTTAATCCTTAAATTAATTCCAGAGTTAAAGACAGGTTGTTCATTAACTGCGTGTGAAAATAACTACAGAGGAGGTAAATTAACTACAGAGGAGGTAAATTAACTACAGAAGAGGTAACGTAAGGAATGAAGAGAGAAGATAACTCTCTTACTTGCCTTATTATCTCCAGCATGATCTTAGTGAATTGAGGCCATTGTTTCTGTCCTTGTGGGTTTTCTTTTCCTCTGGATTAATATAGATAACGATATAACTATGTACCAATGTGCTATTTTTAAACAGTTTGCCAATGTATATTAATGCTCTGTTCAAAAAGTTGTGCTTGTAACAGGGCATGTAAAAACACTGATTTAGAATTATGTAAATAAATTAAATAAAATTAAAAAAAAAAAAGCTGCAAAGTGGTTGAAAAAAAACAACTATAATTTCAGATTATTTCTATGAACATAAGTTTTTAGTTTTCCATTAAACATAAGCAATTACTTAAAGCGGACCCAAGCCAAACATTTTTTTAATTCAAAATATTTAGTTGCACCACTCTGACACATACAAAGACAAACAAACACTCCAAGCCTATGAGCATTTCAGTGCACGCTTTTCACCCTTCTCTTTTCATAACTAGGGTTATACAGGTGGCAGCCATTACTTCTGAGCTTACAGTAGTAGGAGGTTTTAGATCATGGATGTGTTTGTCATCAGCTACCCTCCCTCACAGGGGCATCGTCTATGTGAAATCTCACACAAGCTGAGATCACCTCCCCTGTGACGTCATCAGTAGCAGCCTGTGTTTTGTTTTTCATCTCCTCCACCAGTTTGCCTGATTCGGTCCCGGCAATAAGAAAGGAAGGGCGAGGTTCCTCCAATAGATGTAAAATATTTTATATTTGTCATCATGCAGCTGAAAAAAGGCTGCTGTTTATTATTATAAGTTAGAAAATAGGTTTTATTTCTGAAATCTTGTATTTTTAATTTGGGTCCACTTTAAAGCAAACCATTAGCCTGTAGGCACACTTCCAAATTTTTCAGTACCCAATTCCCATTATTAATACTAAAATAACTTCTCCGTTCTACCCCTCTTCCCCAGCCCAAAAAAAATACATCTCTTTTACGTGGGTTTAAGTTCTCTACATGACCATGTATGGGGTTACTCGGAACTCGACAAGTCCTCTTAACAGCTGTAACATGAGCGTTTGGCAGCCAATGTTACGTACAATTAGACATTCTGAGATCTCTGGATGTGTACATTCCATAACTGGTACATTCATACTATTGAATCAATATGGCTTAATCTTCAAAAGGAAACATACAAGTTCCTTTCGTACTCTCAAAAACATTTTTGGAAACATATCAAGACTTAAATTCCTTTTCTAATGCTTCTAGATAGTGTGAGCCAACAGTGTAAATAAAGCCCTTTATTCCATATGCTGGAGTGATGGAGATACGATGATATTCTGGAGCCATACACTGCTCTTTTGTCAAGTCCATTCACCAATTTGTGGATGGACATGGTTTGAAAAAGCCGCAGTGAATGGTTTAAAGGACTATATTCACATTAATGGTGCCAGCTTATACCATCTAGAGGTCAATCTGCTGCTGCTGGATAGCCAATGGTGCATACACCCGCACTACTAAAGGCAACGACGGGTCCACCGGACCTTACCCCTGGGCGGTCCTTTAGCCGAAAGTAGCGTGTGTACGCGCGGTCGGCGGACTGATAAGGCTGTTTCTGAATGATCCGCTGAGCTCCATCATAGGCAAAAAAAAAAAGTAATTTCCTCATCACTTATAGAAAACTTTGGCAGTAATGCCACAAAAACATCAGAATTCCTTCCCATTAATAAATAGTATTTATAACCAGTCTGTCCTCATTTTAAAATAAGTGTAGACTGTAAAACGTAAAGTAATAAATCACTCACAATATTTAACAGTGTCAAAAGATATTTCTGGACATATTCTTTTCCATGAAATCGCACAACTGAGTCATCAACTCCAAGCAGAACTTCAATGCTGTAATCATTATCGCTGGCATGTCTGCGGCTTCGCTTCCGCACGGTGTTGATTTGGGAATCGATGCTGTCAATCATGTTTTCTAGGATGCTAGAGTTAAACTGAGCAGCTTCTGAAATAAAAAATAAAAGTTAGATTTCTAGCCATAGAAAAATAGGCAAATAAATAAAAAAAATAAAGCAAAACAAAAAAAAATGGTAACGGCAAATAATATCTACACTTGTTAAAAATGTTACAAAATATTTTAGGGTAGAACTGGACTAATAAGACAAAATTGCAGCCAATAAAATATAATGTTGTACTTTTTGCATAAAACTCATTATATTCATAACCAGTTGGCTCTATAAAACTTAAAGCCAAGTCCAACAGAAAAATAACGCAGTTTTTAAAAATTCACATGCATTAATATATGATTGTTTTAAGATTATCTACATTGCATGTATGGTAGTACCATACCATTTGTAAAGCGCTTTTCTCCCATAGAACTCAAAGCGCATAGATAAGTCTCAGATCAAGAGAAGGTTAAAAGGTGGACTGTGTTACAGAGGAAATAGTCAGGTGTTCATAAATGCCAGACTAAAGAGGTGGGTTTTCAGTTTGAACTTAAATGCTTCCAGGGATAGAGCTGCCCTGATTGGGTGTGGCAGGGAGTTCCAAAGTGTAGGGGCAGCATGACCGAAGGCTCCATCTACAAAGGTTTTTAGGTGAATGACTAGATTCTTAGGTGCTGACCAAAGTACATCCTTTTGATCCAAGATTGTGATGCAGTTGTGAGGGTTGTGATGCAGTTGCAACAAGTCCTTCAGGTATCCAGGTATTTATCTAAAGAAAAACCCTACAGTTGCAAATAAAATTCCATTGCGGATGTATTTTTTTTTTCGTGCTGAAGTACACTTGTTATTTTCTGTGGCTCTTGTGGATTGTGTATGAAGTTTTCAATTTAATGCTTGTGTTTTTTTATCTTGATAGCAAAAAAAAAAAAAAAAATAAAAAAAAATTACACAAGACTTTTTCATGCTTTTTTTTTTGTATTCCCATTGGCTTTACACAAATGAAAGCACACCAAAAAGGCAGCAGGCAGCGAGTGCTGTAATTACAGCACTGGAGATTTGGGGCGCAGCCGGTGCCACCATAGGCCGTAATATGAATTACAGCTATAGCGGCGCACAATCAGTAACTTCGGCACCGTCAGAAGACAGAGCTGAAGTTGCTTTTCAAACACTGGCTTCCAGCAGTAGCTGAAGGCCGAATTACATCATTCCCCACTATGCACGTGGACCTGGAGGGGGAATAGTAATTAACACTGCCGGGAACTTGTGCAGCAGCAAGTTAAGCCATAATCCGGATGTATCCTCCGCCCAAGTGGCAGCCAATTCATATGTATGGCAGAGCATTTTGGTGAAACAGGAGTAGAAAAGACAGAAAAAAAGAGTAGACCATTTTGTTTCTACGCTGCTTTGGGGGATGTTTGTCAGGGGAATAACTACAATTCATTGGGCCTCAAGCAAAACTTTGCTGGAGCCCCCCAAATGTTCATACCCCTTCCCTTGCCTCGCCTTGGTGCCCTTCACAACTTTGAGTCCCCTGTAACAGAGGTAGAGAAGGTCAGTAGTTGCCCCCCCACACACACACACACACACACACATCTCCGGGCCCCCAGCAATTGCAGGGGCTTCTCCCCTCTAGTTACACCCCTGTATATTGTTTATTTGCCATTCACCTAGCCTGTTTAGAAAAAAGACTTTAGGCAGAAAATGTTTCTAACAAACGTTCTGAAGGATTGATGCTGCCTGTTATTGGAGTTTGGATTGTCACTGCCTGAACTGGAATAAATCATTTATCTAATTCACTGCTTGTTCACTGTTTGTGGATTGTCTTCATGTTATATCGTGACATTTGAATGCATGGATGGCAAAGATGCATTTTAATGTCACTTGTGATCAAAACAGGTTTGTCATTATTTGTACTGGTTTAGTGCAGGGTCTGCAGATCTTGAATAATTTAAAGAAAAATCTCCTCTGCTCATCCTTAAAGAAAATGGCAATAATGTTTAGACTAAAGACTACATAAAACCCCGAATTGCAATCCCAGCTTTCATGCTTTTTGGCACGCTCTCCACCAGATTTTCACATTGCTGCTCGATAACATCCTACCACTCTTTCTGCTAAATATCCAACAGCTCATCTTTGATTGATAGTGTCATTCCAGAGGGAAAGCTGGAGTTTGGGCTGGCCAATTTGGTGCTTGTCCTTTTCCTCACCATCAATTGACGTCATTCCCAGAGGTCAGCGGGAATGTGGTGAAAGCCATTGTCAACACGTTGTTCTTGGTGACTTGCCTGTAGCTCTCTTTGTCAGTTAGTCTTTAAGTTGGTTATGACAGTCAGTCTACCAGTAAGTCCAGGCAGCCACACTCTTCAGTCCACACTGCAAGTACTTCTTTCCAGTTTGTCCTGCCAGTTCTACCCTCCAGTCCACACTGCCAATCTTTCCCTTCAGTCCACCTTACCAGTCCTCCTCTCCATTCTTCCCTACCAGTCCTTCTCTCCAGTCCACCCAGCCGATTCTGCCCTCCAGTCCACCTTGCCAGCCCTTACCTTCAGCCCACCCTACCATTCCTCTGCCGTCTGCCCTACCAGTCCTCTTCAACCTGCCCTACCAGTCCTTTCTCCAGTCTGCCCAGCCAGTCCTACTCAGCTTACCAGTTCTACCTTTTACTCAGTTCTGCCAGTCCTCCCTAAATCTCCTATTGCCCTTTCAAGTCTACCTACCAAACAGTGGGGCATTCCCAGGGATCATCTGTTGGCCTCAGCAAAGTAGACTGTCACAGGCTAGGGGTGATGGTCCATCATCCCTTGCATGGTGCTCTAGTACCTGTGGTCATTCCACGCCCTGGCAGTGCCCACACCAACAACAGATGCAGAGATCAACAAGGGCCTGACAATGACTTTACCCCAGTCCTCTATAACACAATTGCTGTTGTCTTACAGCAGTGGGGGTTATATGATAGATATATATATAATTTTCCTTATTAATAAGATTTGATTTAGGTGATCACCTAATCAGTACCTCAAAGCAGAATGAGGTGTGTTTCTGTAGAAAGTTAACAGAAACTGGCATGGAAGTTTGTCATACTCAGAGATGCTGAAATTGCAGTGGCCTCTTCTCTCTCAGAGCTGTATATCCAAAGAAAAATAAGGTACGTGAAAATGTATGATAATTACCGAAGTAGAGAGAGGCCTCTGGTTGGTCCAGACTCCAGAGGATTCTCAATACAACCAGGAGGCCACCCCTGCTATGCCGGGTCCCTGTGAACATAATGAACAAGAGCTTGTCAGATACAGTATGTTCCTGTGGCCACACTATTTTCCATGTACTGTGAGCATGGTCATGCTTCTATACGCAGGAGAATTCAAGCGTGAGCTAGAAGATGGTCCCGGCCAATGGCAAGGATGACATGGGAACTCTCAGGATCATCCAGAGCCTTCTCTGTAGTCAGGTAAGTATCTCCCTTTCTTCTGACATTACAAACAAGTTAAAACAGGATACATTTCTCTTTAGTAGAAGACCCTTCATGGTTCCTTCAGAGTGACTTCTGCAATCTTAAAGCGGAATATAACCCTGCATTTCAACTTTGCTCTAAAATATTATTTACAGCATATTATATGCAAAAAGCATTTTTTTTTTTTTACTAGACCAGCATTGGAAGGGTTAAACACAGACGTTTCAAGTTCCGTGGAGAGATATGCAGAAGTTCAGATTGTTACATTCTATGTATCTATTGATAAACAGTTACACACTCTTTGGCAGTCCTCCAAGCTCCTTCTCAGTCAGAAAGATGAGTCATTCAACACTTAGATACATTTCTGTAAACAAAATGTATCTCTTTTCAGCTTCGGATGCGTCTGCAGAAATCTAAAGGAACTTTAAAGCCCTGTGTAACCCTTCCAATGCTGGTCTAGTAAAAAAAAAAAATGCTGGTTGTATATAATATACTGTAAATAATGTTTTAGAGCAAAGTTGAAATGCAGGGTTATATTCCGCTTTAACAGAGATTCCTAGGCATTTTATAAGTACAGTGCAGTACACTTATTTTAGCTCTCACTCTAGCTGTCACTTTATATAATTTAGGGTAAGGAATACAAGTACCTCAGAGAATTTAGATTGAGCCTTTCTAAAATCCAAAGACCTAGACGAACCAATGCTGTTTAAAGTCAACATTTAGTGAAAATAAACTGAATAAAATAAACCATTGTTTGTATTCTCCTACTACAAAAAAAAAATACTTTTAAATAGCCCAGTTTTCTGTTATGTATAAAAACGTAACTTTATTGTTTTGTCTCAGATTCATGACACAGTCTGTCCTGTGTCTCAGAGAACTAAAATATATGAACTGTCAACCTTTTTTTTATCTACCAGCTGCTCTCAGGAGCCAAGTTCTCTGCCAGAAAAGTATTTTATGGCTGTAATTCCTTATCCGTGAGGGTTATGCTATAGTCCTGGTAGCCTTGTGGTCCCCCTTCCCCTCCTCTTGCAGATACCACAAGCAAGAAGTATAGCTGGTAAGTATCTTTCCCCATTCCTGCAGTGATCGTGGCACTCCCCTGGCTTGTTCTGATGCAGGCTTTTTTGTATCACATGCACCAGGTACCAGCTTGATGATGTCCTCAAGCAAGGACCCAGTTCCCACAAGTACAGGATGCCAGTATAAGAACAAGCCATGGGGAGAGCCACTCGCCACAGGAATCGGGAAAGGTGAGACATACCTACCCAGCAACGCTTCCTGCTGCCGGCCTGTGACAAAGGGGGGAGGAGAGGGGAAGAGAGGGAACGGGTTGAGGCCCCAGGTTGGGATACCCTGGTTAATCCCCTAAATTTTGAGCACATCAGCACTACATAAGTAACACTCATGTCCTTCTGCCAAAACTGGTGGCAGAGAGAATGTGAATATATTGTGGTGGCGGCAACAAGTGGTTAACTACCTAGTACTTCACATAGAGTCTAAAATGTACTTCTGTCCGGGAAGCCCTAACTTCATGAACATATGGAAAAAAGGAAATCACTAAAGAAACGTCGGAAACTTTTTTATCCTCATATACCCTCACAGTGTGCTGGCATATTATTAACAGCTTATGAACTTTGTGTCCTCTAGAGTGATATTTTTCTCTGTACCAATCACTTCTGGCCAGACAAATCTAAGCGTAAAGTATTCTTCTCATTAACGACTCTCGCTAATGCAATGGCTTTAAAGTTTTAGATCCGCTAAAGGACTCTTCATACTATATGCCTTTTAATATGTGACCTTTTTAAGTTTTGAGACGCAATCTATCCATGTGTTTAAGTTATGAGCCACTCCATTTGTACGGCAGCTGAGATGGATCATGCTTCTCATGTACATACTTTGCCTTCAGTTTAGGAAACAAATACATTATGCTAGAGACCCCATCTACTAAAAATGTCAGGGGCAGCTATATATACATACACTTGATTGTGTGTGTGGGTGGGGGGGGGGGGGGGAGGTTTGAAACTGACATTTTTTTCCTTTTAAATGATACCAGTTGCCTGGCCATCCTCCTAATCCTGCATCTCTACTACTATTAGCCAAAGACCCTGAACAAGCATGCTGCAGGTGTGGTACTCTGACTTGGCTGACTCAGGTTTTACTGGATTATCCATATGCTTGTTCCAGGGTTTTTAATCAGACACTACTAATGCCAGAAGATCAGCATTGTTTACAAGGAAATAAATATGGCAGCCTCCACATCCCACTCACCTCGGGTTCCCTTTAAACAATTTGCATTGCCTGGCTGTCCTGCTAAGCCACTGTCTCTAATACTTTTATCCGTAGACCCTAAACAAGCATGCAAGTTAGTGGTTTCTGACTGCGGTTTGACCGTATAAATTGCATTCTTGCTTCAAGTGTGTTATAACCGGAAATAAATATGCACTGTTCTCCCCAGAATTTTTTTTCCCAGCCGGGTGGCATGAAAAAGTAGCCGGGTGGGGCGAGATGAGAAAATGCAGGGCTAGTGCTTCTTTGCTTACAGGAGGTGAGCAGATAACAGCCGGGTGCTAATCAAAACTAGCCGGGTGGAGCACCCGGCTAAAAGAGCCTGGGGAGAGCACTGAATATGGCAGCCTCCAAATCACTCTCACTTCAGTGTGCTTAAAGGGATACTGTAGGGGGGTCGGGGGAAAATGAGCTGAACTTACCCGGGGCTTCTAATGGTCCCCCACAGACATCCTGTGTTGGCGCAGCCACTCCCCAATGCTCCGGCCCCGCCTCCGGTTCACTTCTGGAATTTCTGACTTTAAAGTCAGAAAACCACTGCGCCTGCGTTGCCGTGTCCTCGCTCCCGCTGATGTCACCAGGAGTGTACTGCGCAGACACAGACCATACTGGGCCTGCACTGTGCGCTCTTGATGACATCAGCGAGATCGAGGACACGGCAACGCAGGCGCAGTGGTTTTCTGACTTTAAAGTCAGAAATTCCAGAAGTTAACCGGAGGCGGGGCCGGAGCATCGGTGAGCGGCTGCGCCAACACAGGATGTCTGCAGGGGACCATTAGAAGCCCCGGGTAAGTTCAGCTCATTTTCCCCCGACCCCCCTACAGTATCCCTTTAACTTAAACGTTTATTATTAAAGACCCATTTTAGATGATTTTTTTTTTTTTTTTGTAATATGCATTTCGTAGAAAATTATTAAGACTAAAATGTATCTGTAGTTTTTGCAAAATAAAAATGGACAATATCTGCAGCACTAGTTCACACATCCTCCTCCCCTTCTAAGTGACCTAGAGCTGCTTGCTCCCTCACAGTCAGTATATACAATTCCCCTTTAAGTCAAATGGGGTTTGGGGAGAGTGATCACTCATGTCAACTGAAGCAATGCCTAACTGCTGTCTGATAATAGCCTATTACGGCTCTCATTTTCAGGACTGGTTGCTCACTGTCACTGCCACAGTATGGCCCACGTTGTCCTGATAGTAGACTGGCTATTACTGGTTCTGCCAGCCCTGTCTGTCTAGCTAATTCGTTCACAAATCCTGTCGGTTTAATCTGTCAGTACATCTCATTCCACTATCTCTGCCAGCCCACCCCACTGGTCCCGTCAGTCCATCCCACCACACTGTTCAACCAGTTCATCAGTCCATTCCGCCTGTGCTGTCATTCTGTCCCTCCCAGTCCATCCTTCCTGCCGAACCTAGCCTTCTAGTCAGTGCTGCCAGTCCCTGGCAAAGTAGCCTGCCACCTACTGGGAGTGAGGGTCAATCATTCCTTCCAGGGTGCTCTGGTGGAGACTCTGGGTCATCAGATTATACACCTTGGGAAGCCCAAGTCTACCACTGGTGCCGGGATTCTCAGACCCCTAACAGAACACATATCTCAAATTTAAAAATTAATTTGAGGCACTTTGAACTAGACACCATTTTGTTTTCTAGATTATGTGTCACTGCTGCTACAAACATCTTCTTAAAGTGAATGGGAACCACATTAAAAAAAATGAGACAGATACTTACCTAAGGAGAGGGAAGGCTCTGGGTCCTATAGAGCCTTCTGGCTCCTCTCCTGGTCTCCTCGTTCCAGTGCTGGCTCGCCCGGTAGCAGTATTTGACTAATTTAGTCAAATACTGCTATACCCGGCCGAAGGAGGCTTCAGAAGTCTTCAGGGAGCCCGAGTGCTCCTGAAGAAGGGCGGCCCTGTACTGCGCCTGCGCAAGCACGCTCTCTTGCACGCTCACGCCTGTGCAGCATGGAGCCGCAGGTCTTTGGGAGGACACGGCTCCCGAAGACTTCCAAATACCCTTTTCGGCGGGGGATTGAAATGGGGGGGGGGGTGAGCCAGCACAGGATAGAGAGCACCGAGAGAGGAGACGGAAGGCTCTATATGACCCAGAGCCTTCCCTCTCCTTAGGTAAGTATTTGCTTCATTTATTTTTTAACGCGGTTCCCATTCACTTTAACTTTCAAATCAGTCATTGAAGTGAGGAAAGAATATCCACATACTTCTATGTACGGATAATCCACTAACTCTGGCCAACAAAAGCCAAATAACACTCATTATGCAGATGTTAATTAAGTGGTTGGCTGATGCTTCGCATTGTCTTCTTTAAAATGTCTGCAGATACTCAGACTGAGCCTTTGTTAAAAACCACAGTGAGGTCACACAAAAAAACAGTAGACCAAAGAACAGAAGAAAGAATCAAAAATCATGGAACAACATGGTCATCCTGTAGACAGCTGGAGTGTTGCAATATCTCAAGGATTTCTAACAAACCCTTCCCAGCTTTCTTCAGTGCTGCACTGAGGCAAAAATGTGTTCATCCAAAATATCCACATCTAAGCAAGACCTCTTTGTTCTTGCACTCCACTGTTCTAAGGAGCACACAGATTTATGCAATAGAGAGACCAAGCAACATATAAGTAAATGAGTAGGTCTATGGCCATCCCCAATGGCCATCTTGGTCAAGTATCATCTAACATATTTACATAGCTTGAAAGGATTACAGGGAGATCCCTCTTTTCCAATAAATTATTAATACACTTATAGTGGCCCACTGATGTACTTTGGCCTAAGAGGGGAAATTATGTTATAATGGTCCAAACCTAAAATTGAAGGGTAAATGGTGTTTTTTTTGTTTGTTTATTCAGTGCCATTGCAATACGTTTAATCCTTTTAAAGCGAACCTATGAGATCCTCAAGGAGGAAAAGTTACATACCTCAGTAGAGGGTAGTTGAACCTCCAGAGGCTTCCTGTGTCCTCCTTGAGACTACTGCTGTACACCGGTCCCCCTTGGAAGTTCACGACGGTGCTCACGTCTGTGAGAGAGCGCAGATACACTGCACAGGCGCAGTACGCCTCGTGCCTGTTCAGTATCACAGTGGAAGAAGCCGAGTCCAAGTGGCTCCGTGCTACTGTGTAGGCATGAGGCATCCTGTGCAGTGCGGCTGCAGCCAGTCACAGATGGGAGTGCGGCCGCGCACACCGCTCAACAAAGCCCTTGTCTACAAAGATTCGGGGGTCCCAGCTCTAGATCAGTGAAGGCAACGGGGGCAAGGGAAGCCTCTGGATTATCTAGAGGATTCCCTCCACTGAGGTAAGTACTTATTTCAGGCACTTTTTTCCCATTAGGTACACTTAAAAAAAATTGGTATATAAAAAAAAAAAAAAGTAACATTCACATGTGTTGAGCTATTTTCTTCTTCAGGTCACATCTGCTGTGGCAACTTTGGTTATAGTTTAAAGAGGACTTTACTGAAAAGGGGGAAAAAATAAATCGATACATTTAAAAGTGAGAAGTTAAAAAATAGAAGAGAGATTAAGAAATGATTAATAGTCGCCATGTAATTTGTTCATATTGTTTGCTTCACAATCAGTACGCCATAATCATCTTTACTACTGGAAGACATGAAAAAAAAAAAAAAAAAACAGCACCAACTGTGATCATCTATAACCACGCCTCCTAACAATGCAATTGGCTAAAAGGTTGTTTTTTCTTTTATAGATATACATATGCACAGAGGCAGTGTTCTCCCCAGGCTCTTTTAGCCAGGCGCTCCACCCGGCTAGTTTTGATGACCACCGGCTGTCATTGGCTCACCTCCATCTATGCTGTAAGCAGAGTTGCGCACAGAAGCACCGGCTCTGCATTCTCTCATCACGCCCCACCCAGCTACTATTTCATGCCACCCGGCTGGAAAAAATTTCTGGGGAGAACACAGAGGGAGATACTGGTTGCTTGGCAGTTGGAAACAACTGTTATTTCCCACAATGCAATGAGGTTTCCAGACAGCAAACTGTCAGGACCATGGTCATGACATCACACTGTGGGAGGGGTTTCACCACAATATCAGTCATACAGCCATCCCTTATGATCTATTCGAGAGAAGGTAAAGAATTCTCATAGGAAAGGGGGTATCAGCTACTGATTGGGATGAAGTATAAATTCTTGGTTACAGTTACATAGTTACATAGTTATTTTGGTTGAAAAAAGACATACGTCCATCGAGTTCAACCAGTATAAAGTACAACACCAGCCTGCTCCCTCACATATCCCTGTTGATCCAGAGGAAGGCGAAAAAACCCTTACAAGGCATGGTCCAATTAGCCCCTAAAGCAGTGGCGTACCTAGGGCATTTGACACCCGGTGCTGGGTATTATAAGACACCCCCCCCCCAAAAAGAAGGTGAAGGGGCATAAAAATGGGTGGCGCTATAAGGCAAAAAAATGGGCGTGGCCATGATCGGATGAGGGCGGAGCTAACTGTAATTTGACGTGAACCCGGGTGAAAATACACGTAATGTGTGCAGATTTGCCCAGAGAATACGTTCAATCATGTCGGCAGATTTGCCCAGAAAATACATGCAATCATGTCGGCAGATTTGCCCAGAAAATACATGCAATCATGTCGGCAGATTTGCCCAGAGAATACGTTCAATCATGTCGGAAGATTTGCCCAGAGAATACGTTCAATCATGTCGGCAGATTTGCCCAGAGAATACGTTCAATCATGTCTGCAGATTTGCCCAGAAAATACATGCAATCATGTCGGCAGATTTGTCCAGAAAATACATGCAATCATGTCGGCAGATTTTCCCAGAGAATACGTTCAATCATGTCAGCAGATTTTCCCAGAGAATACGTTCAATCATGTCGGCAGATTTTCCCAGAGAATACGTTCAATCATGTCGGCAGATTTGCCCAGAAAATACATGCAATCATGTCGGCAGATTTGCCCAGAAAATACATGCAATCATGTCGGCAGATTTGCCCAGAAAATGCATGCAATCATGTCGGCAGATTTGCCCAGAGAATACGTTCAATCATGTCGGCAGATTTGCCCAGAGAATACGTTCAATCATGTCAGCAGATTTGCCCAGAGAATACGTTCAATCATGTCTGCAGATTTGCCCAGAAAATACATGCAATCATGTCGGCAGATTTGCCCAGAAAATACATGCAATCATGTCGGCAGATTTGCCCAGAAAATGCATGCAATCATGTCGGCAGATTTGCCCAGAAAATGCATGCAATCATGTCGGCAGATTTGCCCAGAGAATACGTTCAATCATGTCGGCAGATTTGCCCAGAGAATACGTTCAATCATGTCGGCAGATTTGCCCAGAGAATACGTTCAATCATGTCGGCAGATTTGCCCAGAGAATACGTTCAATCATGTCGGCAGATTTGCCCAGAGAATACGTTCAATCATGTCGGCAGATTTGCCCAGAGAATACGTTCAATCATGTCGGCAGATTTGCCCAGAGAATACGTTCAATCATGTCTGCAGATTTGCCCAGAGAATACGTTCAATCATGTCTGCAGATTTGCCCAGAGAATACGTTCAATCATGTCTGCAGATTTGCCCAGAGAATACGTTTAATCATGTCGGCAGATTTGCCCAGAGAATACGTTCAATCATGTCGGCAGATTTTCCCAGAGAATACGTTCAATCATGTCGGCAGATTTGCCCAGAAAATACATGCAATCATGTCGGTAGATTTGCCCAGAGAATACGTTCAATCATGTCGGCAGATTTGCCCAGAAAATACATGCAATCGTGTAGCAGACCTGGCCAGAACATAAATGCTACCCCTGGCTGCTAATATAAATTAAAAAGAAAAAAAAAAACATTTACTCACCTGCAGCAGAGCTCCTGTTCCGGCCTCCGTCCAGTGCGCAGCTCCCACGATCCTCTGCAGCCAGCAACTCCCAAAGTCTCCAGAGCAGGGCTTCGGACATTTTACTATAGCCCTGCTCTGCCGCTGCGGTGAACTGATACGGCGTCTATTAGATGCCGAAAGTCAGTTCACGCTGGGGGGTGCTTGGAGAATTTTAGGGGTTCTTCAGCACCCAAAGCACACACCCCCCCCCCCCGTGCCGCCACTGCCCCCAGTATAGGTAGCTAGCAGTTGCCCCCAGTATAGGTAGCTAGTTGCCCCCAGTGAAGGTAGTATAGTTGCCCCAATATAGCTAGTATAGTTGCCCCCAGGATAGGCAGCATAGCTGCTGCCCCCAATGTAGGTAGTGTTGCTGCCCCCAGTGTAGTTTGTATAGTGGCCCCCGTAGAGCTGCCCTCCAGTATAGCTAGTATAGTGGCCCCCATAGTTGCCCCAGTATAGCTAGTATAGTGGCCCACAGTTTAGATAGTATAGTTGCCTCCATTGTAGCTGGTATGGTGCCCCCCCCCCCAGTATAGGTAATATAGTGGCCCCCATAGATGCCCCCAGTGTAGCTAGTATAGTGCCCTGTGCCCCCCCTCCCCCCCCCCCCCCGTTTAGCTGCCTCCAGTATAGTGGCCCCCAGCTGCCAGCTAGTATAGTGGCCCCCAGTTTAGGTAGTATAGTTCCCCCCCCCCCCCGTGTAGCTAGAAGGAGGGGTGACAGCAGGGATAGCGGCGGGGAGGGGAAAATATCCCCCCCTCCCTCACCTGGGTCCCCTCCTTCTGCCTCTCTTCTCCCCCAAAAATGCGGGCAGCGGGCCGGTGGCAGTGGGCAGCGAGCAGGCGAGCGCGGAGTATACTCACGTTACTTCCGCGTATCAGCCTGGAACGCTGCGTCGCCGTCACGTGCCTCTACTGCGCCTCCAATGATTGGAGGCGCAGAAGAGGCACGTGACGGTGACGCAGCGTTCCAGGCTGATACGCGGAAGTAACGTGAGTATACTCCGCGCTCGCCTGCTCGCTGCCCACTGCCACCGGCCCGCTGCCCGCATTTTTGGGGGGAGAAGAGAGGCAGAAGGAGGGGACCCAGGTGAGGGAGGGGGGGGATATTTCCCCCTCCCCGCCGCTATCCCTGCTGTCACCCCTCCTCCTAGCGCTGCTCTTCCCCTCCTTAGTCAGGTGTAGGGGGGGCGTGGCGACACCCCCCTGGCTGACTGGTACCCGGTGCGCCCCGCCCCCCTGCGCCCTTAGGTAGGAACGCCACTGCCCTAAAGGGAAAAATTCCTTCCCGACTCCAGATGGCAATCAGATAAAATCCCTGGATCAACATCATTAGGCATTACCTAGTAATTGTAGCCATGGATGTCTTTCAACGCAAGGAAAGCATCTAAGCCCCCTTTAAATGCAGGTATAGAGTTTGCCATAACGACTTCCTGTGGCAATGCATTCCACATCTCATCCACCAAGGTATTATATTGCCCTCTGATGTATTTATACATGTTAATTAGATCCCCTCTAAGGCGTCTTTTCTCTAGACTAAATAAACCCAGTTTATCTAACCTTTCTCGATTAGTGAGACCTTCCATCCCACGCATCAATTTTGTTGCTCGTCTCTGCACCTGCTCTAAAACTGCAATATCTTTTTTGTAATGTGGTGCCCAGAACTGAATTCCATATTCCAGATGTGGCCTTACTAGAGAGTTAAACAGGGGCAATATTATGCTAGCATCTCGAGTTTTTATTTCCCTTTTAATGCATCCCAAAATTTTGTTAGCTTTAGCTGCAGCTGCTTGGCATGGAGTACGATTATTTAACTTGTTGTCAATGAGTACTCCTAAGTCCTTCTCCAAGTTTGATGTCCCCAACTGTATCCCATTTATCTTGTATGGTGCTAGACCATTAGTACGTCCAAAATGCATGACCTTACATTTATTCATTTTTAAGTTCCTCTCAAACTTGCTTAATCGGCTGTAATTTCAACATGATGTAAACATTTAGGATATAAGGTTCATATCAGTCATTACAAAAGTTTCTATTTTCATTACTGTCAACTAGGAATTTAACACAACGCCCATCATCTGCAATTCTGAGTCAATGATACGGTGATTAAAGCAACCGGAGGACATACTGCAGATGAGAGTTTAACGAGAAAGATTAACTTTTATACAATTACTTTTCCCTGGTTTTTGAGAGGAAAGTGGGTACCTCGGCTTATATGTGGGTCGGCTTATATGCGAGTGTATATGGTATAATATAGTGTTGATCTCAAACCTTATTAAAATAAATTGACCATGAAAAGTCCAAGTACCCCTAAATCTATTATGAGCTCCCCTTGGCGTCAGCGTACATAAGAGCCTTGGGATTACGCTTAAAGAGGAACTGTAGTAAAAATAACTTAATGAATAAAATAGCTTATTTTTTACAATATTCATTCATAGATTATATAATCCACGTTTGCCCATTGTAGAATCTTTCCTCTCCCTGATTTACATTCTGAAATTTATCAACGGTGGTGACATCTTTAGTTCTGGCAGGTGATCTGTATGGAATGTTCATTACTGAGAGCTCTATGCATAGAGTGAGATATTGTTGCTTAGTAGCTGGAAAAAGACGTTATTTCCCACAATGCAACGAGGTTCACAGACAGCAAACGTCAGGACCATGGTCATCACATCACACTGTGGGAGGGGTTTCACCAAAATATCAGCCATACAGACCCCTCCCCCCCACACATTAGAGAGTCTTATGCGGTCCCTTGCCATCGGACTTCTAGACACGTTGTGTTAGGGCCCGTTTCCATTATCGCGAATCCGCATGCGTTGTCCGCATGTGGATTCGCATAGCCAATACAAGTGGATGGCCCTGTTTCCACTAGTCCGTAATCCTGAGCATTTTTCTGTGCAGGAGAAATCTGCACAGAAGAGCCCTCAGAATTTGCACCCAGCTATGCGAATCGCCGCTAATGTATTTAATAGGGAAATCGCATGCGGTTTTGGTATGCGTATTTTACCGCAATTTCGCATGCGATGTCGCATAGGAACTAATGTTAAATCACACAGGCAGTGACATGGTTAAAATTGCATCAATACTAACGCATGCAAAATCGCGGTAAAATATGAATGCGGATCGCACCCACATGCAATTTCGTCAGCGGGGAATCAGCAGCGATTCCGCACCGCACAAGTGGAAACGGGCCCTCACTCTGATGAAGCCTATTCGATCCCAGGCAGAATAGCTGTAAGGACAACAGCTTCTGATGTCCCCCTGCGCAGCACTGCTCACATCTCTGAGATCCACAGCCTGCGACCACTCATCCTGACATGCAAGTATCATATAGCCTGCACTACTAGCTCTGCTTCAATGCTTACCATGCTTCGCTGTGCTAGTTTCTGCTAGAGATATGATGAATTTGTTACTTATGCTTGCTGACAATTGATTCCTGGAATGCTGAATATACAGCTTGTAAAATCGTGTCTTTTGCATATGAAGTAAAGTGGTGTCCGTTTTCTTTTACTCATTGTGTGCCTGCTTGTTTTTCTACTATTTTTGAAGTTCAAACCTTGGTTAAAGTATACCCGAGGTGACATGTGACATGATGAGATAGACATGTGTATGTACAGTGCCTAGCACACAAATAACTAGGCTGTGTTCCTTGTTTTCTTTCTCTGCCTGAAAGAGTTAAATATCAGGTATGTAAGTGGCTGACTCAGTCCTGACAGTAAGTGACTACAGTGTGACCCTCACTGATAAGAAATTCCAACTATAAAACACTTTCCTATTAGAACCATTGCTTCTGAGAGCAGGAAAGAGATAAAAATGGTGAATAGTTCATAGATTTTAGCTATGGCATACTTCAATGAAGGTGTCACTAAGCAAAAACAGTTAAAACTTAAAAAGTAAATTTAGACATAAAATAAAACTGTAGAATATCCTAACACATCACTTTAAAGGTGGCCATACACTGGCCCGATTCCCGGCCGTTTCGACAGCAGATTCGATCCTGGGATCTAATCTGCTGCCAATCGTTCGCGGTAAACGCCGCCGACGATCCGATTTCCTCCCGAAATCGGATCGGTCCGTCGATCGCGCCGTGCGTGAAATTACCCTCGATCGCCCGCGGGTAAAGTGCGCGTCGCTAGCGGCGGCCGATCCGATGAAAAATACATTACCTGATGCGGGCTCCCGGGCGTCTTCTCTGCATCTTCTCAGCGCTGCACCCGCTCCATCCCGGCGCTTCCTGGGTCACTGCAGTGACCCAGGAAGTTCAAATAGAGGGCGCTCTATTTGAACTTCCTGGTCACGGAGTGACACAGGAAGCGCCGGGATGGAGCGGGTGCAGCGCTGAGAAGATGCAGAGAAGACGCCCGGGAGCCCGCATCAGGTAATGTATACGGGGGGGGGGGGGGGGGGGGGGACAGGCGGCAGGAGCAGCTGAACAGATTGTGATCGGTTTCAGGCTGAAATCGATTCACAATCTGTTTGCAGTAAAGGCAGCCATACGATCCCTATCTGATCAGATTCGATCAGATAGGGATCTGTCAGCTGGTCGATCTGATGGCACATCGACCAGTGTATGGCTGCCTTTAGGAGAAGCTAGATAGATAGATAGATAGATAGATAGATAGATAGATAGATAATTTGTTTATTTCATTAGTTTATTTTCGCCTCGTGTGTCCTCTTTAACTAAAAACTATCACAGTGGAAAGTATCAATCTGAGGCCAAATAGTAACAAAACTGAGAAACAATGCTTTGCACTAAAAGCAGACAAAAAGAAATGTCTATTTACTCAGGGCATTAAACATATTCAGCCTGGATTTCGTTCAATATAAGGACAACATTTGTTCTGACAAATTGTTCTATTGTGAGAATCCCTGCTATTTCACATGCAAGAACAGCTCCATTCATTCAGGGAGGATCCCTATTCTACGGCGGATGAAACAGCTTTTTATTTCCACTTGAGCATGGAACGCATTAAGGACCATGTCATATGCAATTATTTAATCTAATGAATGTTATTTAATAACCAATTATGCAAAACCATTCTGATCGCGCCACGTGCAACGAATTAGGTCCCGATGGTATGTCATTATTCTGGCTTTCATGCCTTCGGAATTCCTGTGAAGTTGTGCGCTAGTGGCAAGTGGCTAGCATGTGTGTGGTAATTCACAGAGCGATGGCAATCAGACAATACAAACATGTGGACTGTTTTACCACCAAAAGAATTTGTAACCGCTGTCTAGTCCGTTTTGAGGTTTATTATGCAACTGTCAATCTATGCAGAAAGCAAGGTGACACTGCTAGCTCGGGATTGCAGTTTCTTCTGTCTCGTACAACAGCTGCTTCAGGTAAAACCTTTAAATTGAACCTAGCACCATTTTTAGCACCCAGGGCACATCAATAGCACATTAAAAATGAATGCCAACAATGTGTCTCATTATTTTAAACAGAACCCGAGGTGGGGATCTTAGAACAAAATCTATACACAGAGGCGGGGTCTGGCTATAATGCCCAGCCTCTGTTGCTATTTGAATCCCCCCTAAGTCCCCCCTGCGCTCCGCTCTAGCCCATAAATTACAGTTAGGTAATGTTTACCTAGCTAGTGTCACTTACGCCGCTCCCCCCGCCTCCTGCAGAGCGCCGGTCCCCGCCCGCGTCCCTTCCCTCCAATCAGCGGCGAGGTAAGGGACGTGGGCGGGGACCGGCTCCCCGCAGGAGGCGGGGGAGCGGCGTGAGTGACACTAGGAAGGTAAATACAGCCCGCTGCGACACGCTGGGTGTCGCCAGCGTGGCTGTAATTTATGGGGGAGAGCGGAGCGCAGGGGGGACTTAGGGGGGATTCAAATAGCAACAGAGGCTGGGCACTATAGCCAGACCCAGCCTCTGTGTATAGATGTCGTTCTAAGATCCCCACCTTGGGTTCTCCTTAAAAAAAAAACTTTTATTTTACGTTTTCTTTTTACATTTAAAGGGGCACTATGGCAAAAAATTGTAAAATTTAAAATATGGGCAAACAAACAAATAAGAAGTACGTTATTTCCAGAGTAAAATGAGCCATAAATGACTTTTCTCCTGTGTTGCTGTCACTTACAGTAGGTAGTAGAAATCTGACAGAAGCGACAGGTTTTGGACTAGTCCATCTCTTCAAGGGGGATTCTCAGGGATTTATTTATTTTCAAAAGCACTTAGTGAATGGCAGTTGGTCTGTCCAACTGCCAAAAAACTGTGTAGCGAGCAGGGAGGCTGGCCAGCATCATTGTTTAAATCCTTTTTAGGGAATATCTTTATAAATAATAAAAGCCTTGTTGAGAATCCCCTAAGAAGAGATGGACTAGTCCAAAACCTGTCGCTTCTGTCAGATTTCTACTACCTACTGTGACAGTAACATAGGAGAAAAACAATGTATGTATCGCCGTACTCAGGAGAAGTAGTATAATGTGTTTTGGGGTGTATTTTTCCACATACCCATGCTGAGTGGGAGAAATATCTCTATAAATAGACAATTGTGTGTAAAAAAAAAATAAAAAATTGTCATTTACGGAGATATTTCTCCCACCCAGCATGGGTATGTGTAAAAATACACCCCAAAACACATTATACTACTTCTCCTGAGTACGGCAATACCACATGTGTGGCACTTTTTTGAAGCCTAACTGCGCTAAGGGGCCCAAAGTCCAATGAGCATCTTTAGGCTTTACAGGGGTGCTTACAATTAGGCACCCCCCAAAATGCCAGGACAGTGAACACACCCCACAAATGACCCCATTTTGGAAAGTAGACACTTCAAGGTATTCAGAGAGGAGCATAGTGAGTCCGTGGCAGATTTCATTTTTTTTTTGTCGCACGTTAGAAGAAATGGAAACTTTTTTTTTTTTCTTTTTTGTCAGAAAGTGTCATTTTCCGCTAACTTGTGACAAAAAATAAAATCTTCTATGAACGCACCATGCCTCTCACTGAATACTTTGGGATGTCTTCTTTCCAAAATGGGGTCATTTGGGGGGTATTTGTACTATCCTGGAATTTTAGCCCCTCATGAAACCTGACAGGTGCGCAGAAAAGTCAGAGATGCTTGAAAATGGGAAAATTCACTTTTGGCACCATAGTTTGTAAACGCTATAACTTTGACCCAATCCAATAAATATACACTGAATGTTTTTTTTTTTTTATCAAAGACATGTAGCAGAATAACTTTCGCGCTCAAATGTATAGGAAATTTTACTTTATTTGAAAAATGTCAGCACAGAAAGTTAAAAAAAAATCATTTTTTTGCCAAAATTCATGTCTTTTTTGCTGAATATAATAAAAAGTAAAAATCGCAGGAGCAAGCAAATAGCACCAAAAGAAAGCTTCATTAGTGACAAGAAAAGGAGCCAAAATTCATTTAGGTGGTAGGTTGTATGAGCGAGCAATAAACCGTGAAAGCTGCAGTGGTCTGAATGGAGAAAAAGGCTCTGGTCCTTAAGGGGCGAAAAGACTGTGGTCCTCAAGTGGTTAAAGTGGATCCGAGGTGAACTTTTACACATTGCATAATTGTGTTCCTTTCCTCTTGTTTATAGGGCATTCCTCAAGCCAAATACTTTTTTTGTTTTTGTTTTAATACTCTAATTCCCTATAAACTAAACAAGCCCCGCCCACAGTTTTCAGAGAGCCTTGGCAGTAGCAAGGGCTCATGGGAGCTCAGTCTGGGCAGGTGGAGGGGGAGGTGTTCCTAGCCAGAGATTTCAGAGGCAGAGGGGAGGAGGAGGGGGGATTAGGCTGATGGCTCAAGATACAGATAAGCCTGCCTCTAGGTAATGTTTACAAACATGGCCGCTGTCATTGTATCACAGGAATAAATAATCATATTCTATTAAAACTGTTTGCAGCTAGAATTGCTGTGTAAAACATTTAAACTTTACATAGGATATATAGACAAGTTACTTGTTATAGTTAGTTTTTCATCTCGGATCCGCTTTAACCATTTTACATTTGCAAAAGTACCTATCAAAATTATTTTGAGTATTTTCTAGCTTGCCGGTGGTTTGAATGGCATTTTAGGATAAGGTGAGAAAAAGTGCATTACATATGAGCCAATAAACTCATCAACAGAGGAAGGGGTGTGTGTGTGTGTGTGTGTGTGTGTGTGTGTGTGTGTGTGTGTGTGTGTGTGTGTGTGTGTGTGTGTGTGTGTGTGTGTGTGTGTGTGTGTGTGTGTGTGTGTGTGTGTGTGGGGGGGGTAATAAAGACAGCTGTTTCAAAGAGTTTACAGAAGTCACAGATGCTATCTTTACACCTTCCCTCTAGATAAGTAAGGGTAGCTTGAAGGGTGGGGGGAACATGGCAGCTCCAAAAGCTATTAGAAACCAGAAGGATTTCCAGGGAAAAAGGGTTCTAACTTCCCTTTAAATTATAAACTTCCCTTTAATTATTCTCTTCCGAATTATCTTATGACTGTTCATTGACCATTTACAGCATTTTCTGTCTAATAAGTCTAATTCAAGTGTCCCTTAACTACATGCAGAACATTTATCTACAAGTCTATTTATGTAGCATTTAAGCTACCAGCTCTGACTTGGGCTATTGCTGGGGGAAACTTTGACACTTGGTGTGGGGATATCTTTGTACTGTGTTTTTTATGTTGTGCACTATTTTCTCCTGACGACGCCCTGTATTAGGGTGAAACAATTGTTGAGAGGACTGTAAATATTGACACTCATGCACCCACTTATATGTGTTACCCCAGTTACCTTCTGTGAAGGAGGATTACCTATACCCTTGACCCCCATGGGGTCCTTTGCAACTAGTGTGGCTGATCTACATTGACCTGTGTGCGAGCAAACCACACCCCAGTACTAGGGGAACTTGCACCGAAGGTTTTTCTGCCACAATTGTGCTCATTATATAGGTATTAATTTTTAGAGGAAATTGTACTGTGATGTAGGTCTCAATTGGTGACACTGGGGCAGAGATAGCTACACCCCACGGGGAATACAAGTTGACCAGTGGGGGGGGGAATCAGCAAAGACCCTCACCCTTTAGTGTTCATACCAATACTGACCATATACCGTCTTTTATCTCATTACCTGAGACAGGAAACCTCCCATGTATTACCACAGCGATCATATTGTTGTGTACATGGGATAGGTCTACTATTGACCAAGTTTCTGGTACTTATGGTCTAGCCCTGTTTGGGCATTGTGCAATTGTTATTTATTACCAGTACCTCCCATTCGGTAGTGTGATAGATGCTACCATTTATCCTCAACCTGCCTTGGCTTTTTCTTTTTAACATATGTATTGCTGTCTATGGCATGCCCTGTATCGGTGGGAGGGATCATCCTTAATTATTATTATTATTATTATTGATTTATAAAGCGCCAACATATTCCGTGGCGCTGTACAAAGTAAGAAACAAACATGGGGTACATAATAATACAGACAATGGTGTACACCAATATACAAGATACATAATTAGTGACAAAATACAAAGAATGATACAAAATACAAATTATAGAATTGGTAATGACAGTGATAAAATTAACATGATAAATAAAATGTATAATGGTTACCAAGACACAAAAGGGGGAGAGAGCCCTGCCCTTGCGAGCTTACAATCTAAAGGGAATGGGGGGAAACAAGAGGAGGGGTAGTATGCAGCAACTATATAGAGGCTTTGTGTTTTAGGATACCTAGTAGGAGTGCAATTTGGTCTTAGTACAAAGGGAAGTGGCCTAAGGTAGAGCATATGCTTGTCGGAACAAGTGTGTTTTTAGAGAGCGTTTAAAGGTAGCAAAGGTTGGCGAGTGACGGATGTGTTGTGGGAGGGCATTCCAGAGGAGGGGTGAAGCGCGTGCGAAGTCTTGTAAACGTGAATGTGAGGAGTTGATTCTAGAGGAGGACAACAGAAGATCATGTGCCGATCTGAGATTGCGATTGGGTTTGTATCTGGAGATTAATGAGGATATGTACTGGGGGGAGAGATCGTGGAGAGCTTTGTAGGTTAGGGTTAGGAGTTTGAACTGAATCCTCTGGTTTATTGGCAGCCAGTGAAGAGCTTGACAAAGAGGGTCGGCAGAGGAAGATCAAGAAGAGAGATGAATGAGACGAGCAGCTGAGTTCAGTACTGACTGGAGCGGGGCCAGTTTGTTAGACGGTAGTCCACAAAGTAGTACGTTGCAGTAGTCCAGACGAGAAATTATGAGAGCATGTATTAACATTTTAGTTGTGTCTTGAGTGAGAAAGGGACGGATGCGAGATATGTTTTTGAGTTGGAGATGGCAGGAGCTGGTTATGGAGTGAACATGAGGAATAAAAGAGAGAGATGAATCGAATATCACCCCCAAGCACCGAGCTTTGGGAACTGAAGTTATGGGAGTGTTATTAACATTTATTGTTACTTCAGGCAGGGAGGTGGACAGAGACGGTGGAAAAATTATTAGTTCCGTTTTACTCATGTTAAGTTTTAGGAAGCGAGAGGACATGAAGGAGGATATAGCAGACAAGCAGTCAGGAACACGTTTAAGGAGGGAGTTAAGGTCTGGGGCAGAGAGGTACAGTTGTGTATCGTCTGCATAGAGGTGGTATTGAAACCCGAATGAGTTGATTAAATCACCAAGACCATGCATGTAGATGGAAAAGAGGAGGGGACCAAGGACAGAGCCTTGGGGAACCCCGACAGACAAAGCATGAGGAGAAGAGATCTGATCTGAGTAGGAGACTGTGAAGGACCTTCCAGAGAGGTAGGAAGATAACCATGTGAGAGCAAGGCCCTTTATTCCGACATTTGAAAGTATTTGTAGGAGTAAGGTGTGGTCGACAGTATCAAATGCTGATGACAGGTCAAGAAGGATGAGTATGGAAAATTGACCTTTGGATTTGGCTGTAAGAAGGTCATTGGCCACTTTGGTAAGGGCTGTTTCCGTGGAGTGGTTAGAGCGGAAGCCAGACTGGAACTGATCAAGTAGGGAGTTAGCAGATAAATAATGGCTTAATTCTGCATGTATATGGCGTTCAAGTAGTTTGGATGCAAATGGGAGAAGTGACACTGGGCGGTAGTTGGCAAGTGTGGTAGGATCTAGAGAGGGTTTTTTAAGTAGTGGTGTCACAACAGCTTTTTTGAGTGGGGACGGAAAGATGCCAGTAGAGAGGGAGAGGTTAAATAGCGTTGTTAGTGCAGGCAAGAGAGATGAGGATAGCTGCGGAATGAAATGGGAGGGAATAGGATCCAAAGAACAGGTGGTTAGATTAGCTTTGGCAATTTTAGAGGAAAGAGAGTGTTCAGAGAGTGGAGAGAAGGCAGTTAGAGAACAGTCAATGAGAGGTGTGGAGGTGGGATTTGAGGGCCGCATGGAGAATTCACTTCTGATTTTGTCAATTTTATCAGTGAAGTATGTTGCAAATTCTTCAGCTGATAAGCAAGATGAAGGAGGAGGAGGAGGGGGATGGAGAATGGAGTTGAAGGTGCTGAACAAGCGTTTTGGATTGTGTAAATGGGCGGATATTAGGGAAGAAAAATAGGACTTTTTTGCCACAGAGAGTGTGTTTCTGAAGTTGTTCAAGGCAATTTTATATAAGATGAAGTCCTCACTTGTGTTACTTGTCCTTAATACTGTTCCTTGTTTGTATATTTCTAGGAAAAAGGTCTACAAAACAGATTCATTTATGTCCCCAAAATAACTTGTCATGTGCTGATGGGGTCAACTCTGCAGCCAGCTATATATGCATCTCTCTTCCAGTGACCAACCCCTACCAACCCGCTGTCCAATCACGTAACTGAAATCACTCCCTCTAGCAGAAAGGTCTACATGCAATGTACTTATTAGCTAAAAAGTTACATAAACAAATCAAATTATATGCATTAAAGACTGTGATAGCAGCACTATCATATATGGTGGGTATACTCATTGACAGGCCCGGATTTACATCACTGGAGCTTATAGGCACAGGTGTCCTGGCACCCTAGACTCCGCCCTCCATGAACCTACAACCCCCCCCCCCCCCTCCCCCTCGAAACTGCACTGCAAGTGTGCTGGCTGGCCCAGCTGTCACTTCTCCTTTACTTCCCTTGCCTGTCATAGGTAGCTACAGGTGCCCCTTAGCATTAGGTAGCCAGAGCTACCCTCAGTATTAAGTAGCTAGTGGTGCCTCTGACTGAAGGGAGATCTGGTTAGTGGAATGCAGAGTGGAGTGTGAGTAACTTCTCATTTATGATCTGCTCAGGACTCTGCATAGGGAAGGAAGGAGGGAGGCGCTCTGGGATGGGAGTGAGACGCCTTTCCATCATCAGGCGCCTGTAGGCACTTGCCTACAGTGCCTTATGGTAAAACCAACCCTGTCCATGGACATGTAGCTCTGGGTGCCAGGTCAGTTTTTTGCATGTGAATACTTCTAAAGAATCAAGGATCTTATTAGCCAAAAGGGCCTTTTAACTTGAATTATCCCAAACAGAGGTCAGTACAACAGCCAGAGGCCGGCAAGGAGGAAAGCGGTTTTACTCGAAATTTAGCCAGTCAAGAATAATTTCATTTTAAAAACAAAATAATGTCCAAATCACTGAGTATGGAAAAAGTTGCAAAACTAGCAGACAAAAAAATACGTATGAGCGTCCTGCCTTGTTTAATGATTGCACTACTCAAACGAGGAGGTGCATTGGTAATGCTTGGTCATTCTTGAAAAACTTACATCAGTAGATCTACACTAGGGATGCTCATTCGGATTCCGCGGAAATGCAATTTCCGAAATTCCGATCGGAAATTGCATTTCCGCATCGGAATGCGGAAATCGGTAATGCAAGTGCGTTAGGCGGATTTCCGCCAGAAATCGCTGAAATTTCCGCCGGAAATCGCGGAAATTCCGCCCGACTTTAACATTGATTTTCTCAAAAACTATAAGGTCTTTTTGAAAACTTTTTTTACATCTTGTTCACAAGATTCAGTTTAATAACCCCTGAAAATTTGGGGTTTCTAGGACTTAAGGGGGCTTTGCTATTAACCGCTAAAGTCGGCGGATTTTTACTATAATGTAAAATGCAGAAAATCAGCTTCTGCCTATTTTATGCATTTACATTACAAAAAAAATCCGCTGAATTTAACAGTTAATAGCAAAGCCCGCGTACGTCCTAGAAACACCACATTTTTAGGGTTTATTAAACAGAATCTTCTGAACAAGATGCAAAAAAAAAGTTTTCAAAAAGACCTTATAGTTTTTGAGAAAATTGATGTTAAAGTCGGGCAGAATTTCCGCGATTTCCAGCGGAAATTCCACAGTGGAATGCGGAAATTGGTAGTGGAAAGCGGAATCGGTATTTGGCAATGGCGGAATGCGGAATTACCGCGGAATCGGAAATGGGCCTTTCCGACCATCCCTAATCTACACCAAGCGATTTAAAGGGGACATTACCATTTATCCGGTTTGCACATAGACCAGCCCATAAAGGACATTGGATATTAGAGGCATCATCATAGTTATGGTCCCATGGGAACTTGGTTACAGTCTTACTGCGGGGGCTGAGTGTAGGACCTGGGTCTGTGTACGATTGGAGGCCTCGGTGTGCGTCGGTGGTGGGACCACACATGACCAATCAAGATCTGTGAGTCATCTATTTTAGCATAGGCTAACTGCTGGGCGATTTGGATGGGCAATGCGCAGTCTTGGGTCAGTGGTATACAGATTGTGTAGTTGACCGATACAGATTGGAAAGTCGTCCATTTTTGCATAGGCAATTTGCCAGGCGATTTGGACAGGCCATAATAAATCTGAGGTCTGTGATTTACATCTATTGGGCACTCACTGTGCTGGTGCATGTTTTTAGGTACATGTTTTTTTATATGTTGTTGCTCTTGACCTAAATTTTGTATTGTGGAAACTGTCACATAATAAAATTTGGTATTTTTTGAAGAAGATGAAGCAGTACTGGTGAGAGAATTTTTGTTTTGCCAAAAAGTTGCAAAAACCTGGCATCCGTTGGTTGATTACAGCAATAATCCAGGACTGAAATACACTAAATTTGCATTTTAAGCTAAACCTTTATTGAAACAGTTCCCACCTGTGTTTGAATATGTTGCACTTAGTGCTGTTTACTAAACCAAACTACCTACCACCTTTGGGACGATAGATACTGGGGTGCAAGTCTAGTTTAGGGGAATCAGCAGGAAGCCTCATAGGGAACAGTTCTCCAATCACAGCACCCTCTACAGCACGAAGGATTGTGTTATTGGCTGAATAGTGTGGGCGTAGTTTACTACACCCTACCTGAAACCTAAAAGTTTGAGAGGCTGGCATCCACCCAATCACGTTAGCAGAACTGCCCTATTGGGTTCCCTGCTGGGTCCCCTAAACCAGACTAGCATTGATTTTGGATCATACTGACTAAAGGTTTTGTTTTTGCATTCATTATTTAAAAACATAAAAAAATCTAACAAGTGGTACAAAGTCCTGAAAACAAAAGGAGTTTTGCTTGAAGCTCATCCTTAAAGGTGATTATTTACCAGTATTTTGTAGTTTGTTTTATAAGCCCGTTGTTAAATGAAGCTAGCGCCGCCAAATCAAAGACAGGATTTGCTTTAGCCATCTCTAAATGTCATGCAGGTGTTTAGCTGCAGCTTTCATGCTAATTTGCCCTTTAAGATGCACTGTTCTATTGAGTTCTCTGGATTACATTTTATAGTACAAAACAGTACCAAAAAAAAAAAAAAAAAAAAAAAAAACCACACACACACACACACTACACACACTACACACACACACACACACACACACACTACACACACACACTATACACACACACTATACACACACACACACACACACTATACACACACACACACACACACACACACACACACACACACACACACACACACACACACACACGGAAAAAAAAACCAGTATATGAGCAACTTACTAAATTAGAGAAGGATACTGCAGTATTTGTTAGATTGGTAGTAATGAATACCTATAATCAAGATTTTACAAAAGTTAGTACCCAACCATGACAGCCTTCGTGCTAACTACTATTTACTGAAACAATGATCAGCTAACCATAAACGTGTTCGTTTGTAATATAGGCTTACTGAAAGTGCAATTGGGGATATGACATCCAACTCAGACTCCGACTCCTCAGTCCTATGAAACCACCGACTCCAGGTACCCAAAATTTCTCTGACTCCTCGACTCCTTAGTCTAATTTTCACAAAGACTATGGATTTGGTTTAAAAATCATCCGACTCCTCAGTTTATTGAAACCACAGACTCCAGGTACCCAAAATTGCTCCGACTCCTCGTTTCCGACTCCACAGCCCTGATTTTGGCCGCTGCTTGAAAGGGGAGAGAACTGCAAATCACTATGGATTGCTCAGACTGCAGGCAGCAGACAACTGTAAAACAGCCGTACATTGGAAGTTTGGACAGCATGAGGAAAAGTGATGCATCAGCGCTGCGTAATATGTTGGCGCTTTATAAATACAATAAATAAATAAATAAATCTCACTTCTTTGTAAGGCATTTTATAAATCAGGCTCACCGTTTTTTCACAAAGCATTGAGTAAAGTCATGGTGAATTGGAATTTTCACAACTTGAGATTTAGTGAATTTTATTGTTCAACCCCTTAGCAGCTTCAATAGAGTTATCATGTTTGAGAAAAGTGCACTGCAATTGACCTCAACCGGCAGAACTTGTCGTGCTGTAAATTCTTGTAATGCTTTGATGCATCTCTACTAGCAGGGGATATAGAAACCGAAAGCAGAAGTCCTCTGTTATTGTCTAACACTGCCCCCTAGTGACAAGTGGCAATACACATTAAAGCAGTACTGATTAGTAGCATGGAAATGTAACAAATAAGGAATACAAATGTGATAACATAAATTGGCCTGGAGCACTTGCAAGCCTCTAAATAAATTGGCTGCTAAAGGGGTAAAAGTATTAAGAGTAGAAATTATACAGCCCTCTACAGATCTTATACAATTTACTGACAGACCCCTTTGGTCCACTCAAAACCTATAACTCTTCATTTTAAATTATGGATTAGCCTTTAAAGGGAACCAGAGACGAAGCACCCTCGTGTATTTTACCATATATATCAGTGGGAACATTAGAGAAAACACCTACCTTGCTTTCTGTTTCATCCTTCACTGCACAGCTAGTTTCTTATCAGCCCTGATAAAATCCCCGACTGAGCATTCAGTCTGGCTTTGCTCAGGAATATTTATAGCTGAGTGTTTTCTCTCATGTCTTTTCAAATCCAAGCCTGCCCCCTGCTGGCTCTGCTCAGGAATCATTATAGCGGAGTCGTCATAGCAAAGCCAGACTGAATGCTCAGTCGGGGATTTTATCAGGGCTGATTAGAAGCAAGCTGTGCAGTGCAGAATGAAACAGAAATCATGGTAGGTGTTTTCTCTAATGTTCCCACTGATATATATGGTAAAATACATGAGGGTGCTTAGTCTCTGGTTCACTTTAAAAGCTATATGAACAGGTGCTGAGAAGTCATCTGTGTTTTTCTAAAGCGATTATTTGATGACTATATATATATATATAATTGGTGAAAAGGAAAAACTCCAGTTTGAACTCAAAACGTTAATGACGTATGAACTATATTATACCAATTGAATGAAAAAATATTAGGTGCCAAGTCAGAAATCTCACTGTGGGCTGGCTCAAGTAAAAAAAAAAACCTTGTCCAATATCTATACGTTTAAAGCGGTCAATAAAACTTTAAAGGATACCCGAGGTGACATGATGAGATAGACATGTGTATGTACAGTGCCTAGCACACAAATAACTATGCTGTGTTCCTTTTTTTCTTTCTCTGCCTGAAAGAGTTAAATATCAGGTATGGAAGTGGCTGACTCAGTCCTGACTCAGACAGGAAGTGACTACAGTGTGACCCTCACTGATAAGAAATTCCAACTATAAAAAAACTTTCCAAGCAGATAATGGCTTCTGAGAGCAGGAAAGAGATAAAATGATCAATAGTTCGTAGCATGTAACTCTGGCATACTTCAATGAATGTGTCATTGAGCAAAGACAATAAAACAGTTAAAACTTAAAAAGTAGATTTAAACACAAAATAAAACAGTAGACTATCCTAAAAAGTCAATTTTAGGAGAATGGAGATAGATACAATCATTTATTTAATTCGTCTATTTTCGCCTTGGGTGTCCTTTAACATCTACCCTTTTAGGGAGGAAATAAATGTTTTGTTGTGTTTTTAGTTCCTTAACCACTTAAAGAGTAACTGTCAGGCTGCAAAAGCTAATTTAAATATCTATTCTCCTGTGTTAAACAGTTTAGAAGGAAGCCAAAAAGGCAATACTGAAGTTAAAAATCTCTCTTACTTTTGATGTGTGCTGACAGCAAGGCTCTGTATTCCCAAGCCCTTAAGAGGCCGAGAGGCCGCATACCATACAGCAAAGCATTCTGTGGCCCTCCCCTCGGCTGCTAGTGAGAAGGTACAGGCTCAAGTTACAACAGCATGTAATGCTGGGCTGCTCACAGCACTGATAAATCTCGGGGCAGAGTACACTGCAGGAGTCCGCTATTGTTCCTAGCCACATGGCTAATTAATATTCACTGCACAGTAGTGTTATTCATTACGAGCTTTTTTTGTGAGTGGCCTCATCAGGAAGCAGGGAGGATATGACATCACAATTGGCTTCATAGGAGACAGACAAACATGGAACCTGCCATGAGCTGTCAGGAGCACCATTCTCTGCAAATACTATTTAAAGATTCTGTGAAATACAAACGTGGACAGTGAAATGCATATGTAATGTAAGTACAGCCAATATTTAGCTACTGATATATATGTTTATTGTCTCTGAGACCTTATACCTAACAGCTCCTCTTTAAGGACCAGGGGTGTTTTGCCTGATCTGTGCTGCATGGACTCTCCAGCCCGCAGCACAGATCAGGATTATGCCAGGGCAATCAGACTTACCCCCTTTTTTCCCCACTAGGGGGGGGGGGATGTCCTGCAGGGGGGGTCTGATCGCCGCCGGCTTGCTGCGCTTTTCGGGGGGGGGGGGGGCTCTTCAAAGCCCCCCTCCGTAGCGTTTTCGGCGTTCCCTTCCTCTCCGTCCCTCCCTCTCCCTCCATGGGCTGCGCAGGACGGATATCCGTCCTGCGCATTGTAGGATAGGCTTCAGCCTATCATATGCCGGCAATCCCCGGCCAATCAGAGGCCCGGGATCACCGATCTGCCTTCCGGCGCTGCTGCGCAGCAGCGCCGTATGATGTAAACAGCGGGGATTTCTTCCCCGCGTGTTTACATTTTGCCGGCGAGCCGCGATCGGTGGCTCTCCGGCTGTTCACGGAGACACCCTCCGTGAACTGACATGCCATCGAAAACCACTTAAGACCTGCCGATATCTATGGGCGTTAGGCGGTCGTTATTAATAGTCACCAAAAAAACAGCATCACAATGAATGAAAAATAGTGCAAATCCCTGAACCTTGACTTCTAAAAGTAAATTACAAAAAGGAGTTTCTACAAGGGCACAGCACTAAATTATAAATTTAAAAAAAAAAAAAAAAAAAATCAATAAACTTAATTCATGTTATCATAATGACCCTGAACTTTAAAAACCATATGCAGCAATAAATGGGGGAACCTCATGTCCTTTACCAGAGTATGTATAGTTTTCCAACAGAGCACTTTTTTCCACATTGTCCTGGGATCTCTGGAAGCCACTCACCCAGCTTAAAGCAGTAGGATCAGCCATACTATTCCAGGGAAAAAAACACATATATAAGTAGATAAATATTTGATCTACTTACATAACACACGTATTGTACTGTCCACGTTTTGATTTCAGTGAATGTTATATAGTACATGACAAGAATTCTGTTCCTGGTGGGGGCCATGTCTTTTGCCCACAGTAAAGGCTAACTCGTGATGTCATTTCTGCCCTTTACTTTTTTTCTTGTCTCCTCCAATCGCTGAGTCGCCTCAGCCTTGCTTGTAAACACAAGTGAGTAGGGGATCAGGTTTCAGATAAGCAGCAGACAGGGAAATAAAGGGAAGAGGAGGAATATATTATAGATAAAAAGAACCCCCAGCATACAATTCTTTGGCACCGACTACTAAAGAGCCAGTGTTCCTAAGGTATATGATAACTCCAAATCATAACGGCAGAAAACGTTTTGAAAGTTTTGAATGCAGGATTAGCATCTTTATCACCTAATACACTCAGACCAGTTGCTGTTGAAATTTGATTTTTATGGTGACGATACCGCTTTAACAGTTACAACTCCAAGTGTTTCTTCCAACACTGTGACCACTTTGGCCTTTATTTTATATGGTCTTTCACCTTTCTAGTTGCTCTTTCAAGTTCTAGTACTTGGCCAACTCATACTCCTCAGAATAATTTATTTTGTTAAGCACAAAAGGAGGGGGGGCTGGGGTTGTACCTGGAATAAGTTTGTCCCATACAGTCGGAAAGCCAAGGGCCGAGGCTGCCATACTACGGTGCCACCAGTCGCACTAGGCAATCGTCTGTTATCCCTAAGTAGGCATCAAAGTGTGGGGGGGGTAGAGGGAGGCGAAGGTTCAGCAGTGATGGCCCAGTTCTTCATCAAAGAAACCCTTGGTGGTGGCTTTCTGATACAGCCATCATTTAATGCTGTTCTTTCTATAAACACTGCTGTCATCTGTTACTTGTCTACTATCCCAATGTCTAGTTAATGCAGACATCTAATTAACAAACCTCGATTCCAATAATGCCTTTAATGACTAACAATAGTGGCCCATACTTCACTCACTTCAGAATCTCCAGTTAAATAGTCAGTACCCATCTGTCATTCTCAATCTGGAGGTCTCACAGGAGCTTAGCCTTAAGTTACTCCATGATCTTCTATGAAATATTCTATCTGGACTTGGCAAGGTTTATCCCATATGCTGTGCAGATGTTCCAGGACACAATGACAGCTACTTGGATTTGACAGTCAGTGCACAATGTTCTTGCCTGCACCTCATACCATGCCATTATGTCTAGGACTGTTTCTGAGGCTCCTCTGCACCGCCTACATCTTTGGATAAATCCAGATTTTTGTGAATTGCTATTGCTTGTTCCTTTGTGCCTGTTCTTGTACTGCTATGGTCAGTACATCAATACTCTCCAAGACTTGCTCTTTTCAACCACTGGTACGATTTCCCAATATCACCCGACTCAATCTGTGGTATTTTTCATGGAACTTCCTCTACTTGGTCTTCCTTACATGTGTGCTGCTGCTATTTCCTCAGAAGCTCAACTTTTAAAGCCATCTTACTGATGTTTTCCTGAAGGCTCTGGGTTTAAGCCCCGACAGTGGATTTCATATCACACTCACTTATAAAACAGAGTAAGAGCGCTTTGCAATAAAAGCAAAAATGTTGTGAAATTTTGACGTTGATATACAAGCAACGTTTTGATATACAAGCAAAAAAAAATATATATATATACATGCGTCATGTCATCACAACTGAGCCGATAGTAGTTCTCCCTTTGGCGCTGCACGATTGTACTTAGTCTGAGTGTAGAGACTGTGCAAAGTCACTTTTCTATTAAATCTTCAAAAGTAACGGTCATTGGATAAGTTCCTTGTTGAAGCCACACAAAAAAAAGGTTGTGGCGTGGCAACAGATGGTCGGGAGGTCCCCTGGTATGGTCCTGGCTCCTCTCCTGGTCCCTCCGCTGCATACTGCACCGCCGTCACCCGGGCCGGGTGTCGGGCTCCCACTTCCTGAACCGGGACGCTCTTCGTCATCACGGCAGCCAGCATGACAGTACTGCACATGTGTGGTTAAATCTCGCATGTGCAGTACTGTCACGCCGGCCGCCGTGATGACGCGCAGCGGCTGGCGTAATGACGAAGGGCGTCCCGGTTCAGGAAGTGGGAGCCCGACACCTGGCCCGGGTGTCAGCGGTGTGGTATGTGACGGAGGGAGCGGGAGAGGAGCCAGGACCATGCCGGGGGACCTCCAGACCTACGGTGGGCTGCAGAAAGCCCCATGTAAGTACCAATTTTGTTTACATTTAGAGCTCGGAGTCCCTTTAAGTCTGAACTGAAAACCCATCTCTTCAGTCTGACATTTATGAACACCTGACTATCTCCTCTGTAACAGTCCAGCCTGCAACCCTGTATTGATCTGAGACACAACTATGGGCTTTGAGTCCTATGGGAGAAAAGCGCTTTACAAATGTTATTGTATTGTATTATTGTAACTGTCAACAGGTAAAAAAAAACAAACAGAAAAACACCCTAAATAAAAATGCCATCTATTGAGTGTAAGTAGTTTATACTCCATAAAAGAAAAAATTGCACCCACACTTGGTAAATGAGAAAAAAAAGATTTCCTGTGTTCTAAAAATTTTCTCAATCCAGCTAAAAAAAAATAAAAAAAGACACCAATTAATCCCCTCTTACATTGCGTAATGAAGCTGTTATAAATGTAAAAAACTTAAACATAAATCTCAAGTGTAACAAACAATAGGGGTACACACAAGTCTGAGGTTAAAAAAAAAATCCAAAAACTATTTGATAAATATTGATTACAAGACAAAATTACAGCAAGACAAACAAATTCTAGGCATGGCTTACAGTGCCATCTATTGGACACACACTATATAACTCAAAATGATTTCACTGTTTGGGACAAGACAACGCACTTTAGGGCCCTGATTCAATAATTTTTTTCTCCCGATTTTTCTCACAGGAAAGGTTTTCTCATGTTATCTACAAAATACATTTTTAGCACCTAGCAACTAAAAAACTGTAAAAAGTACGTAAAAAAATGAAAATTCAATTCTAGGCTTATTTTGGAAAAATGTTAACTTGCCAGTTACCGATAATTTATTGACACGTTTCAAGATCACCTTTTGGGATTAAACTCATTAGAAAAGGTTTAATGAACCAGGACCTGTCTACGTTTCTTTTCTCAGACATCCCAATTTACTTATTTCTTTAAGTGAACCTGAAGTGAGAGGGATATGGAGGCTGCCATATTTATTTCATTTTAACCTCCCTGGCAGTGTATTTCTGTCTGGAGTCAAAAGTGGTACATTTTTCCCCAAAATTTTAGGCCTACAATTCTTAAGTCATAACTCACCAAAATATGTCAGAGTAAAAGCATGGTAGACGTTCTGCATATAAATAAAATATTGGAACACAAACTTGTTGATTTAATTAAATTTAAGAGTAAACGTTAAAAAATGTGAAACTGTACAAATAAGGC
Organism: Hyperolius riggenbachi; assembly: GCF_040937935.1. Classification (NCBI taxonomy): domain Eukaryota; kingdom Metazoa; phylum Chordata; class Amphibia; order Anura; family Hyperoliidae; genus Hyperolius; species Hyperolius riggenbachi. Next base: position 483,188,777 of record NC_090648.1, on the reverse strand, counting down.
AGGCAGAGAGTAGTCAAAATCCCGGCAGACGTTGGTAACAGTAATTGGCTATATTGTAATCCTGTGCTTTCAAATGAGCTTATATGCCATGGCAGTCAGGTGACACTGGGGAGAGCTCGAATCATAATTTGTGATTAGATACAAATGAGGAGAAATTAAAACCGCATATATACAGGATCTTCTCAAAAAATTGGCATATTGTGATAAAGTTCATTATTTTTTGTAATGTACTGGACATTAGACTTTCATATATTTTACATTCATTACAAACAACTGAAGTAGTTCAAGCCTTTTATTGTTTTAATATTGATGATTTTGGCATACAGCTCATGAAAACCCAAATTTCCTATCTCAAAAAATTAGCATATTTCATCCGACCAATAAGAGAAAAGTGTAAAACAAAAAAAGTCAACCTTCAAATAATTATGTTCAGTTCTGCACTCAATACTTGGTCGGGAATCCTTTTGCAGAAATGACTGCTTCAATGCGGCGTGGCATGGAGGCAATCAGCCTGTGGCACTGCTCAGGTGTTATGGAGGCCCAGGATGCTTCGATAGCCGCCTTAAGCTCATCCAGAGTGTTGGGTCTTGCGTCTCAACTTTCTCTTCACAATATCCCACAGATTCTCTATGGGGTTCAGGTCAGGAGAGTTGGCAGGCCAATTGAGCACAGTAATACCATGGTCAGTAAACCATTTACCAGTGGTTTTGGCACTGTGAGC